>NW_018020733.1:394046-400952 GCF_002006095.1 Pseudomyrmex gracilis
TGGGCGTATCGTCGCGAAGACACGTTGATAGTGTAGGAAGCCATAGCTCGAAACACGAAAGGTAGGCGTACGATCGGCGTAGGTGTAGGGTCTAAAGGGAAGGAGAGAGAAGAAGAAGAAGAAGAAGAAGAAGAAGAAGAAGAAGAAGAGAGGAAGAGAGAGCCTTCTCTCTCTTCTCTAAACATCATATCGATTTCGGCGACGACGGTTACTCGTCGTTCCGCGGCTACACATGAATGGCAGGTGCATGTCTCGACCGCTTATGCGAAACTGAACCCGCATAGTGTCGGGGAATATCGCGTGGAGATAGGATCGAATTACCGGGAAAGTGTTCGCTCGCTTTTGGTCAATGTTTAACTGACGATCGTCAACAAACATCGCGGATTTTACGTTTTACCTGTAGCTGTGCCAACTCTCGCGATATAAACCCGTTACAAACTACGCTCGCGCATTCGTATCGAGCACGTTTCGACTCAATGAACAATTACACGAATCAATTAATAATTTTAAATTATAATTTATCAGATAAAAATATCATTATAAATATCACTATAAAAATCGATATAGTTTATTTTTACAATCTCGCGTGTGCTGTATACCACTGTGACGTTCGATCAGTTCCGTGAAATTCATCCAAAGGCATGAAACTTTTCTTGTACACATACTTTTTGTATACGCCATACTTTCTTGTATGTACTTTTTCTGTATATACACATGTATCGTACGTATATGTACTGTGGATACGTGAAAACGAGTTGCTTCTGCACACGTACAAGAAATATCTGAGAGAGAGAGAGACAAAAAAAAAAAAAAAGAATATAAAACTATAAAAATTCTCTTTGTCTGCAATTTTACAAAAAAAAATTCAGATAACGAGCGTTTACTTTGTTTTTGTCGGGAAGAAAAATGTTTTAAAAATTAAAACGTTTGCTTTGATAAAAAAAAAAAAAAAAAAAAAAAAAAAGAAACTAGACAAAACTCCGCACAGAATTGCAAGAAGGTCAAAAAAAAAAAGATGCACTTCCTACAGGATGCACAAAAGTGAAACGACAAGAGAGCCAACGCCTTAGCATCGTTTCGTGAAATTTTGTGGACACATGAGTTTGCAGAGAAATAGAGTGATAAACGTAGCAAAAATCTTTTAGATATACTTTTATAAGATGCACACAAAAAACGGGAAATTGAGAAAATTACACCGAGACACAAAACTAAATAACAAATACCGAGACGTAGAAACGTTTCTCTCCGATACTCTCATTCCCGTCTTTATTTATACGAAGCAGAATTACCGACTGTATTTCTGTGCTGCGTGTGTTGTGGATAATCAAAGAAAATTCCGCACAAAATTCAGTCAGATCACAGAAAAAAAAAAAATTCACTTCTTTCTGTAAGGACGTGGCGCAGAGAAGCGCAACATGAGCCAACGCCTTCGTATCAAGCCCTCGTGATTGTTATCGACTCGCAGAGTCTGGTACCTGGGACAAGTTTCTTTAAGCGTAGTTTAGTTTCGGTAGGAGGCTTTAGCGAGCAAAAGCGCGAGCGATATATTTAGGTATATCCAGCGATTTCCGGTTTCTCCTCGAGGGTGGAGGCTCTGCTCGCGGCAACGCCTCTTCTGTGTGACACGTCAATGTTAGATACAGTTGAAAACTAAGCCGTAGGTAGATCGCGCAATAAAACAGAGGAAATAACGAATATCGGCTTCCTCGTAGCCGCGAAGCGGTCACGGGAAGACGCGGAAAAGCAGAAGCGGAAAAGCGAAACGGAGAGAGATGCGACTCCGCCTAGTCGCGCGCGGGAGAGGCACCTCACTCTGGGTAAACACACTGCGGGAGATGCACCACTACCACCACCACCACTACTATCAGCGGCACCGTGTTATATACGATCAACACCCCGCGCGCGCCACCCACCTCCTCCACCGACACAACGAGAGAACGTCTCTTTCCTGTGTTTCCTGTCACTCCGATTTTTTGTCGGTATTTCTCCAACTAAATTTCTCCTTTCTGTCTCGGCATCCCTCTAACTGTCTCTCTCTTTCTCTCTCTCTCTTCTTTCTCTTATATATTTTATATATTAATTACATTCTTATCTTCCGTCAACCCTCTTTTTACTCGTCCGCGTGATTCACACTCGATGACTCACACTCATCGACACGGTGGATGCCGCCACCCTCTTCGGCTTCCTCGACATCTGGCGGAATAAACCGGTGCCGCGATCGGGTGACACTCTCCCGATAGAGTATCGGGCACTTCTTCTACGTATATCTGTGACCCGAGGGTACCGCGAACGAGGGTTCTCGCAACGACACTATCGCGACGAGGAAGACGAAGGACAGTTGATGGGAGCGCCGCGTGCGAAAGTCAGAGAGGAGGCCGCGGGGCGGTGGCGATGGCGAGGTGTGAGGGCGGCGAGGCTGGGGTTATACGGCCTCCGTGGTAGCTTAAGAGGAAGGGGATGAGGTACGGTATCCACCCTGTTTTCCAAAAAGAGAGAGAGAGAGAGAGCAAAGATAGGGAGGGAGAGGGAGAAAGAGAGAGAGAGAGAAAGAGAGAGAGAGAGAGAGAAAGAGAAAGAGAAAGAGAGACTCTCACAAGACCCACCAAGAGACGCGACGAACAATCGAGGAGCTACCCGGGTGCCGTTTTCGACGGCACCCTCGTTTGCCGTTGCTGCTGTTGTCGCTGCTGTTGTTCGCCTCGTCGTCCACTCGGTTCGTCCTCTTGTGCCGGTAGCTGGCGACGGCTCGCCGTTGCAATCACGCTTCCGGTCTTTCGCGGGAAATTCTCGCGGACGACGTAGCCATGGATACTGCAGGATCCGGCAGGGAGAGGCGACTGCCCCGTCGCGCGCGCACCCCGTCGCTACCCTCCGTCCGCGCACCCTCTTGCCGTGATGCGCGCCCCACGGCCGAAAATGTCAATATCCTCTCTCGCGCTGCGCCCGCGATGCGCTACCCCCTCGCGTTCTCCCGCACCGGTACGCCCTACTGTACGCGCCCTCCGTATGCCGCTCCCGTTGCCTTCAACCCCTTTCTACTACCCTATACTGGTCGGCACACGCTCTTTCCTCTTCTCCTTCGCTGTGCTTCTCCGCGGTGAGATTTCGTCGCTTTCTCTCTTTTTCTCGTGCGCGAAACCATCCCTTTACTCGGAAACAATAATGTGTTCTCGTTGGTGCTCTTCGCTCACTTATCGCGATAACAAAATGTTGTCAGTAACAAGAAATAACGGAAAATAACGTTCCTTCTCTTGTCTTAATCATGGAAAAAATAATCGACCATTGTTCTTACTATTATCATCACCGTCGTCAACGAAATTGCTGTCTCGGAGGCGGTAACCATAGAGATCGTCGATCGATGCTGGACACAGCATCCACGCGTTCGTTCTAAGAAAACCGCGCGATTTCCTCGAACCCGATCTTACCACCTCCGACTAACTCTTAATTGATGGCCGATTATTGAAATTGACAAATCGTATTAGTTATTTAGCATAATGGACCAATAACGGTTGACATTTAATCGGAGATAGTGAGATCGTTCCGTACATGTCTAGGAGAGATTTGCACTTATCATCTCTATATTATAATGCCGTCTAATCGTCTAAAATTGTACAACCTATCTGATACATATATTAAAAATTTATTTAAATATATATATTTTTTTAGTAAATAAATCTAACTATTATTTAGCTTTGTTACTTTTTAACATGTACATAAACTTAATAATCTAAGCTATGTATCTACCGTGTATCTAGCGAGCGTGACGTGTCTGACCAAAGACGGACTTGTTTCACTTCTAAGTAAGGAAGGATTCTTTTAAGGATATCTTTTGAAGTCTTTATAACACAAAGTTTTGTTGTATTTATTGTTTTGTTATTCTATATTGATTTTTACTTGCTGATTTATACACTTTTACACATGTCGTTATATTGTCATTTTTTTATGCAATGAAAATTTGCATTGTGTTGCGCATAAGATGTGTACCGTCATACACGCAAAACTGATCAAAAAAGTAAAATAGAAGATAGAAAACAATTGTCATTTTTAGAATAACATACAAGAAAAGTAGAATAATATACAATATGTGTGTGTAAATGTATATAAAATGAAAAATAAATATAAATATTCTAAAAAAACTATTGCATTAAGACATTTAACAGATACACAAGAATATATATCATTTTACAAACAGTTCTTTATTTAAATAAAAAATTATCTTTCAATCAAAATAAACAAATGCAATGCTATTCTCTTCTGCTAATTGTATAAAAGCGTGCAATGTTTAAAATGTTTAAAAGACAACTAAAAGAGACAACTAAAAGTTAATATTTAGTTCAATATTTGGATGTTTTTTTAGTTATCTTATAAATTAGATCCATATAAAAAGACAGTTGAACATGAGACATTTTCAAATCATTCTTTTGTCGACTATGACTATGTGTGCTATAAGAAAAGATGTCTGTCTAGAAATTTATTTCTTATAGTAGGCTTATACATCCATATACCGTCAGAGTTATTACTCCATTAGAATTATTTTAAAAAAACGCACTACTAAATTTATACATGTATACATATGCTTGACAAAAATTCTCCTTTAATCTTGTCGTTCTCTCTACAATTTGTCATTGATTGGAAGAGAGAAAAGAACAAGAATAAGGAGAGAGTCCGGTTCATGTTCGCGGCTTCGACTTGTCAAGAATAGAGAGGTTTGATTGTAACAGAGAGAAGTCTGAGAGCGACCAGGTCCATAAGAGAATGTGTAATCACTTTTCCGCCCCGTAAACTAGCGCATGTCCACGAGTGGTACACATTGAAACTACGCAGCCAGTCCACGAGTGGTACACATTGGAACTACGCAGCCAGTCCACGGGCGACATGTCGGTGCGATATGTCCACAACGTGCGGTTCTATTCTGTGCTATGTGCACGAGTTTAAATGGTCACTTTCTTTAAGTGTGCGAGTATATTCGAGAGCGTGAATTTGATTTTTTTTTTAAATTTAAAATGACCGATCTCGTGATGAGAAGATGAGAAAGGAAAACAGAAAAGGATAAGAAAAACCATTGCAACTTTTCGTACAACATAAATGTGATATACAAGAAAAGATGTGATAGTCAAGAAAAGAATCTTATTTTAGCGAGCAACATCAGAATTCGTGGAGTGTAGTCAAATATCATCTCCTTTTACATCATCATTTGCTGCTCTGTGGTTTATAAATTTTATTTTATTTTCTTAAAAATACTACATATATATATATATACAAAATACACAAAAAACCATGTATATTATACAAAGGTGTTTTAACGATACACAAATATAATGTCTGAAAAGTTGCACTTCCAAGAAATATAGCTTTTGCTTTTTTATTTAAAACTCTTTTTTTTTATCAGAGTTTTTTCTATTTCCAAGTTTCATTTTACAATATTTTTATACATTACAATAGAATACAATTCTATTACACATTTGTTACATATAACATACAATATAATACAATATAATACAATATTATACAATATAATATAAATAGTTATATATATAATCCTACCTACCTACCTACCTATCTTAGACATCTGACATATCTTAAACGTTACTAGCCTTATTAATTAGGATTAAGGCTGCATAACAGCCTTGATCCTAATTTTACATTTTGATTTCTTCCTACTTATTCGGTCTACCGATCTATTTCCTACCTACCCGGCCTAATATATTTTCTAGAAGCGCTTGTAAATACGCATCCCTACCTATTTACTTATCTACTTTGGAAAGTTTTAAAATCTATCAAATATTTTACGCGAGGGACAGTTGTTTTAAAATTAAAAAGTATTATTTTAAATTTATTTTAGTTTCGCGACCGAGTTTTTATATTTTATGATTTAAAGAGAGTATATACCCACCCGATAAAAGCGTACCATATGTAAATAGATGAGATAGAATAAAAGAAAAGAAAAAATATATATTTAAATACATATATTTCAAATATATATTTAAAGATATATTTTTGCAAAAATAAACTAAAAGAGAATAAATGTAGAGAATAAATATAAGGAGCATAAGCTTCCAAAAAACAATTCTATATCGGTTCTTTAAGAGAAAGTGATATAGAAAAGTGATATAGAAAAGAACACACAAGTTTCAAAAAATAATTCTATATCGGTTCTTTAAGAGAAAGTGATATAGAAATATAAAAGTAGATATACAAAATATAGATAAATATATATTAAAAAAAAATTAAGAAAAAGCACATATATAAAAAATATACAAATTATATACACATATATAGACATTTTATCAAAAAAGAATATATCGTCACTCTCTACGTATAATTACATAAGTGTTACATACCGGATTTTCAGTTTATTGCATAGTAACAAATTAAGAAAGTCATGTTCTTTATGGTCACCAAATATTTAAAAAAATATTTATAAGTAAAAATTTGAAACCGAAAGATCCCTTAACTAGGGAAACTATATGAAACTCTAAACTTTTAAACTGCTCTTCTCTAAAATTTGCGTTTTGGAATTACAGGATTATACAGAGTGACAATATATTGAAAAATCAGTGCGACTACTACTCATGCAGAATAATTTATTCTTCTCAAAAATTTCCATGGTACAGATATGAAACATAATCGATTATTTAATTCTAAATTATTATTTTTCCTTTATATATGCTCAAATTCTATATCTAGGTATACAAAATAATTTTATATGAGATTGAAAAGATCTCATATATCATTGTATCTAATTAAACATCATCAGATATAGGATATGTCCATATATNAAGGATATTTTTTTCCAGACTATTTAAAGAGAATTTAAAGAGAATTTAAAGATAATATATATAAAAAAGCAACTTTTGTAACAGTGAGGTGCTTTTTATGTGAGAAGAATAAATTATTTATAATAAC
>NW_018020733.1:401682-403005 GCF_002006095.1 Pseudomyrmex gracilis
CGGAATTTGCGGTTTTAATTATAATAGTAATATTCGCGTATTTTTTACGCAAAAACAGTCTCGCAACTTTTGCGAGAGTCACTCCGCTTAGCAATGCGAAGTATCTTGCTCCGTTACTTTAACGAAGCATCAGTTTGCAATTTCTTTGCAAAATTTGTTTATCGAAAACGGAACGGATCGAAAAAGCAAAGTCAAAAACATAATTAAAAATTCGATATCTACACATTCTAAATTTAAATTAAAGTGAAGTAAAACGCGTAATTAAAATTTTTANGTAAAACTTTTCGTACGCGTAATTTATTTTCTTTTACGGGATGGATTCTAGCAATAATACTTAATCGCGTATATTCAAAAACTCAAAACTAGAAATCGCGGTAGTAGTAAGACGCTAATTGTAAGTCGTTAAAATTAAAGAAACATCTGCTAATTATATTCTTTCCCGATATATATTTCCGATAGAATGTCTCTAAAATTTCTAACTTTATTGTAAAATTCTCGCGAAAAATGTATTCTTTATTCAATATTAATAGATAATTAACAAAAATTGAAAAAGTGGCAAAAGTTTTGAATAAAACAATTCGCGAAATCTAAAACCGCGTACACGACCGCGATCGCGTGATTTCCTCGCAATTTGCAAGGTCCAGGGCGTCGATTTCGACGCAAGGCGAACTAAACGTTCGCAATTTGTTGAAAATGAGAAGTCGTCGAGAAAAAACCGGTCCAAAAATATTACATTAAAAAATAATCATTACATGTAGGAATCTGAATTGGTTTAAAATAGTAATCAATATATTTCTTCGATAATGATATAAAATTATCTCGAAAGTATCTAAGTATTATTATTCTGAATCTTTATTATACTCTAATTTCTAGTAAATTTTAAGTAAATTTGATTTAAATTTATAATCACAGCCCGAAAACTATATTTTTATCTTTAAAATAATTATTTTTTCTCGACGCTTCAAGATAAACAAGTAAAGACTATGTCGCACTGATTTTAAAAAACCCATCACCTACCCTAAAAGTCTACTCACGTGCGCTGGCCACTTACTGCAATGACACCACTCTGTAACAAAATAGAAGTCTATCATTAGATTAAGAACTTTGAAAAAAATTGGGTGTACTTTAATATGTAAGATATATAATATTAAAAACAGAAATATACCTTCGTGCCAGCATTTTATTGCCCGAACCGGCTCCTCCGGTACTGCAAACACCGCCATCAGGAACACTGCCATCATGCGCTGGCCACTTACTGCGACGACACCACTCTGTAACAAAATAGAAGTCTATCATTAGATTAAGAACTTTGAAGAAAATTGG
>NW_018020734.1:0-2123 GCF_002006095.1 Pseudomyrmex gracilis
AGATCAGGGGAGCCAACCTTCTTTTTTTCCACTATTTTCACTTCTTTCATTAGTTTCATTAGTTTCATTAGTTCCAATTCCTGTATTTCCTGCATTTCCTGCATTAGTTCGTTCCATCTTGCTTAACTGAACACAGCCCTGTCCTTTAATGTTGTTCTCAACTTCGTCATATAAATGTTCCGTCTATTATATAAGTCTATGATTAAAATACAAAGTTTGAATCTTAGGCGTTCCCCAAGGGTCGGTTTTAAGCCCCATACTGTTCAGTATATATCTATCCTTTGTCGAGATGTGCCTGCCTCTCCCCGTACAGGTTCTAATGTATGCTGACGATATAGTTATTTATTGTTTACACTCTTCTGTTGAGTATGTTGCGTCACAACTCAATATTGCTCTCTCTAACTTAAGCTCCCACCTCGGTGAGTTGGGGCTGAGACTGTCTCCGGAGAAGTCGTTCGCGACGTTCTACTCCCTAAATTCGTTGAGAAATACAAAATGGCTTCTCAAAAAAAAGAGAGTGAAAATCTCGCTAAATGGAATTGAGGTTCAAGTTGTTTGGAACGTGAGATTTTTGGATGTCTTCTTTGACTACGCCCTCAAGTGGAAAACACATGTTTCCGAAATTAAAAAGCGGGTCCTACCGCGTGTCAATGTGCTTAAAGCCATTGCTGGAATCAGGTGGGGCGCCCACCCAAGAGCTCTATCTGCCGCTTACAAAGGATTGGTACGCTCCGTCCTTGACTGGAGATGCCAAGTCACTTCCCCTCTTGGGGAGAGAGAGCTACTTGTCCTCAACAGGCTACAGTTCGCTTGCGTTCGTCTAATTGAGGGCTTTATGCGTACTACTCCAACTAATGTCTTGTTAGACATTGTAAATGAACAACCTCTGGCGTGTAGACGAGTTTACCTATCTCGCAAGTATGCCTGTAGGGTTAAGTCTAGAACCAATCACTCTCTAAACTCCATGCTTTGTCAATTTGTCCCTGCTTGGGAACCTATATGCGCAGACAACTCGTTTGGACTCTTTGATGTCTTTAGTGCACTCTCTCTTATGACTCAGCAAGTGGAAGCCTCGGTCCTTCCTGGCCCTCTTTGCTTCCTTTATTCTATCCGGTTTTTCAAATGTTCGGTCGACATTGAATCCGGTGCCCAGTTCAGAATGTCTAGTTCTCCTCAGTCATCTTTTACTTCGTTCCTGACCGAGAAAAATATAACGCACGCTTTATTTACCGACGGCTCACTCTTACCATCTTCGGGAGATGCCACCTCTCGAGTGAGGTATGCAGTGGTGTCCGAGTCCATTGACTTAGTACATTACGCGCGCATCAATAATTACTCCTCAATCTTCGACGCGGAAGCATGTGCAATTTTGTGTGCCTTAGAGTATCTTCAGGACTTTAGGTTTAGTCGTACTTGCATCGCCACTGACTTCCTCAGTGTCTTAAAGTGCTTAGATTCCTCGGACCCAAGAGGAAGTCACCCTCCAGTTATATATAAAATAAAAAGTATAGTCTCTGAACTTTTGTCTCAGAGCGTTGACATGTTATTCCTCTGGGTACCGGCCCACAAAGGAATTGCGGGTAATGAATTAGCAGACCAATATGCCAAACGTGCCTTAGATTTACCTGATCCGAGTACTTCTGAAAAGTGCGCTGCCAGATCCTTGTTCCCTAGCTTAAAAAGACTATCCCTGGTAGAGTCGAGACAGTATCTACTAGATGAGGCGGGTCACAAAGGAGCTAGATACTTTGCTTAAAAGGGTGAACCTCTCGGCAAACCCTAGTATGAGAAATACAAAAAGCCTTTGCCCAGACCATTGATCTCACTAATATCACGTATTAGATCCTATCATACGGGTGCAAGAGCTTACCTTGCCGAAAAGAACATAATTGATTCTGTCGCTTGTCCTTGCGGACACGCCCACCAAGATGTTGATCATATATTTCTCATATATATAATACTTCTATATTGCTAGTACGGTGCCGACCTGAAGTCTAAATGTTACGGTGCAGACAATATAGTAGCCTTTCTCTTCAGCTGCTTTGTGCGCATGCGGTGAACATTCAAGCACGTTTGGGCATTTCTCTTTCTCGCGTTCTTTCCAATGCTTTGTCTCGCTCGCA
>NW_018020734.1:3273-13273 GCF_002006095.1 Pseudomyrmex gracilis
CGGTTCCAATTTTGCCACTACACATGTTCCGCAACAGATCAGGGGAGCCAACCTTTTTTTTTTTCACTATTTTCACTTCTTTCATTAGTTTCATTAGTTTCATTAGTTCCAATTCCTGTATTTCCTTCATTTCCTGCATTAGTTCGTTCCATCTTGCTTAACTGAACACAGCCCAGCTATTTAACCGTTTAACGGTGTACATACCAAGAAAAACACGATTACAAGCTTAGAATGGCGTATGGACTAACTTGAATCGGTCCTTTGAGCCATATATGCACCAAATCAACCAAGTTTGAATCTTGTTAAATCTCGGAATAAAATATGCGACCAGAAATTTTTAAACAGATCTTGAGATCGTCTGGATTGTATAATGTAAATCAGATTTTACTTGGTAATTATTTTTTTTCAATTTAAATAAAAAATATTAATTCAGAAAAGTTATGATTATGTTCAGATTATAACCTTCAAGGTTTATAAATAAAATCCTTCTAAATAAAGTGTAACCTAACAATTTCTAATGACAAATCCTTGAATAATGCTAAAACGTTGAAAGTGAAACTGAGAACAATAAAAACTAGTTTTTAATATTTTAGAAAATGAAATGATGTAAATACCAAGACAGTTCAAGCTTTAGCACAAATTGTGTTTATATGAACAGAAAAGGAATTTTACAATTTTTTTTGTTTATTAAAGTGAGTACATGATTCTGAAATATACATTTGTTCTACAGGTATAGCAAGAAGAAGTGGTATAACTTTTAACACAATTCAACATCAAAATATAGAAGCATTTAGTACAGTAGCAGATACGAAAAAATGGGATTTATACAGTGCTATTTGTTTAGAACGTCATCCAATTATAACATCACCAATGCAAGAAGTAGAAGCAAAATTTTCTAATTTGCTAAGGAAAATTGAATTTGAGAACAGTTTAAAGAGCAATCACGAACTAAGAATAGAAAGGGAAGAGAAACAAAAGCTAAGTAGTGATGACACCAATTTAAATAAAAGTGAAATCATAATGCAAACTGCACAAGATTTTGAAGATAGTTGTCAAGAAGAACTAAACAATTTTAAATTTGGATCGACAATTACAAGTATGAACACATAAAAATTTTATATATAGAGAATATAGAAAGAAAATATAATAAAATTTTTTAAGATATTAAAACCCGAAAACTATTGTAAACTATACATATACATATACATATACTTAGACATACATACATAATATTTGTACATAGTTAAATGTTTTAGTTTTTATATAAATTTTTTACATCAAGTTTTTAATAAAGAGCTACTTTTAGAATTTGACAAACAAAATATAACGTCATCTCCACAACGTAAATTGGACAAATGTTTACTTCTATTAGTACAACAAAAAGTTGGAAATGGATATTATTGGATTCCTCCTCAAGGCATTCGACAGGATGGAGAGTCGATGAGACAAGTAAATATATAATAAAGATATTGTTTTAAAAACAATAATTTACGTACCAGCAAATCAACTTTAATTATCTTACTTTGCAGGCCGCGGAAAGAATATTGCAAGATGCATGCGGTGACAACATAAAAGTAAAATTTTATGGTAACGCACCTATTGGATTTTACAAGTACAAATATCCCAAAAAGCTTGCCACACAGGAAAGTTATGGTGCTAAGGTGTTCTATTTTCTGGCAAAGTATGAGCGCGGAGACATTACTAATAATGTTAAACATCAATGGCTGGATCACGAGGAATTAGAAAAAGTACTACCTAATGGAGTAAAAAAGAGTATTTCACAGTTTATATTATTTACATAAATAAAAATATATTCTTATGAATACATCTCAAAATCGCCCAGATCTCTTTCGTCCGGTATACTTTGTATCGGCTCTAACTTGATTTCCTTGTCGTCGTCGCCTTTCCTTCTTTTCAAGAATCCATTCTCTACTTTTTTTCAGTGATTTACCTCTAGCTTGCTTTATATATTCCCTATATACGTAAATTTATAAAATTATTAATACTTTTTAAAATAGGAATACTTCAAAAATAAAAATGCAAGTGCTATGTTATTTAAGTATAAGAACCTTTTTGAATTAGCAATAGTTTGTCTATCTTCACTCTCAGTGCCTAGTGCCTTTGGGAGCGGAGCAGCTCCACCTGTCATTAAAACTAAAAACATTTTTTTCGCTTTTGTACTGTTTGGATAATCCACAAGTACGCCACCAAAAAAACCAGCTTTTGTAGCTTGCGCAGTGATTAATTCAACTTGATCACTGTTCTCAGGATAGAATTGTAACACTGCTCTGGCATTTCTCGACAAGCATGCAAACAATGATGAGAAAAAGCTATATAAACGCTTCACTGGATTGTGTGAAGTTTTGTCTGCATAACACAACCATTGCAATGCTGAAATACTGACGGCGCCATCAAATATGCCAGCTCTAAAGGGCAGTCCCTGACCCATATCTCCTAATATCAAATCGCCATCTATTTCTCTCTCTTTAGCTATGTCTGAAAAATTACAAATACAGACATAAGACCATGTAACGTCTATACAAGATTATAAACGTAAACATCTTTTATAAGTAAAAATTCTTTTAATATATTTTGTATGTAACTATAAAAAGAAATCTTAAAATAACAGTGTTAACACATTGCATTACAGTAAAATACTACCTAGCATAGCTGAAGAAATATCAACTCCTATCCATGTATGTCCTTTATCTTCCAACACACTACCACTAAGGCCTGAACCACAACCAATATCCAAAAGCAAACAGCTCTGATCTTCAGGTAACATAAGCAATTCTATAGCACGTTCAGACATCTGTTCTTGAATTTCTATCATACGGGAACTGTAATGTAAATATTATTACACATTAATTGCATGGTATCAGAAAATAAGACTTTAATTGGGTAAAATAAGATTATATTTTTAATATTATTAGAAAAAATAAAATTTTAATTTAATCATTTTTGTTTTTAATTCTTTGTAATCAAGTTCCATATTAAAGTAAAAATTCAATATACTATTTTACAATAATTTAGTGTAAAAGTTTTGGAACACTTGTGTACATAATAATAAAATGAACTTTGCAAGAGATTAGTAAAACTTAAATATATATAAAAAATTGTAACACACATACCTTTGTGTATATTTTTTAGCTTCTGTTTCATTGTAATACTGTCAGAAAGAAAATGTAAAATTAATTTTTCTTCAAACTTAGAAAAATGTTTAACGATATTTCGAACTTTGAAAAGTTCGAAATTTTACTTGGAAGTAAAACATTTGTTAAAAACTTACCACCTCAGGAGGTGCTAAGCGTTCTGGACGTTTAGACATAACGTTGAATCTGTTCGATAGTAAAAAAAATACCTTAATTAAACGTTAAATAAGATGCCGATTACAAAATTTACTCACTGAACAAACACGTGTGTAAATCACGTGTAAACTAAGCTATCACAGCAAGAAACCTAACCTAACCTAACCTGTACGACCTTGCTCGAACTAGGAGGTCAATTCTGTATCCATGCAATGAAAATTACAGCAAATTTACTAGTTGTTGACCAATAAGATGATAGATATTTTAGTGGATTCGCTCACTTTTGTAATTGAGTGCGTTCTGACAACTCAACAGTTGAGCACAACGGTTGAGAGATAGTTACATATGATTGGATCATACTTTTGGAACCGTACCAAGTTTTGAAGAATAGTCCTATCATAAGTAATGATCTTTCAACTGTTGAGTTTTCTGAACGTAACCATTTTCACTACAGTGCGTGATACAGAATTGACTCCCAGAACCTCGTGACGTAAACTAGTGGTGAAACTTTGAGCCCGCGCTCGTTTTGCTTTACAATTCTTTCGAATGTAGTTTGCGCGTTCTTGTGCCACAAAATATCAGTCTTATTACATATCAATAGATATTGTTCGATGAAATATGTTCACTTTATTAAAAAAGAAAGCCGAGAAATGTATTCGTTTTTATTATATATTTATTAAAAAATCAATATCGCAACGTTCTGCCTGTATCACACTTTGGACAAGCTTTATGTTTGAAATGCAATGTCACCAATCATGACGAAGTTCACTAAATTTAAAAGTAGATATCTTTCTTTTGATTGGTTCAATTCCAATCCAATCGCAATTTATAGTATGAAATGGGCTTTAAGATCACGTTTTTTTAACATACGCGTGCGCATGGACATGTAACCACAGTGCGTGCTCTTGTCGCCGCGTTCTGTAAACGCGATAAATTCCCTAACCTTTGAAATCGGTATCTTTAACGTTAAATAATTCATCTTGCAGATCGTCGCGTTTTTCTGCCAGATGTTTACGTTTCGCGAAAAATCGTGTCGAATAAGCATAAAGTTGATCGGGACTTGAGATGAGGTAGCTAAAGTAAACAATTATCGTTGTCATTTGACATAAGGACCGCCGCGGGAAACGGCTGACTTTTGTTTGTCCTCGCGCAGGTCGAGATCCTCGAGCAGGTATGTATACAAGATGTACGATGAGAAAGACAGAGAGCGCATTAAGAGTGTGAGCGAGACATCTTTATTCTATACCGACAAAAGTGAGACAGGTGTTTCGAACACGTCGTAAAGATAACGATGCTCGAGTTCCGAAAAGGGTCGGCCTAAACATAAACAAGGTGAGAATAAAACTCGAAAACAGCAGCGCGCGCGAACACTTATAGATAATATAATATTTGTAATCAGAAAAATTGTCTCTCGGGCGTGATTTTTAAGAAAATAGTCAAAAAGATAGAGAAAAATCAATTCGTTAATTTAAGTGAGAAAAATCTCGGAGTCAAATGTGCACCATTATTATTCATTCGTATTTATCAAAACGTCTTAAACACTAAATCCGGTTGTATAGCATTCGCAACGTTTTTGTTTTTGAGGATTGATATAAAACAAAGTTCTCACGGAGAAATATTGAGTCTCCGAATCAGAAAAAATGGAGCGATCGTATGTTACATACGACGATATGTAGTATCTTGAAAGTGAAGTTATCTTTCTCTCTCTTTTGTAGATATAGCAACTCGGAATTCGCCTTTAATTCCGACCGACCCTTAGGCACGAATAAGTCTAATATAATTAATTTATTATATACATATAATGCAATATTAAATACCAAACTTAATGCTTGCGAGCACCGCGACAATTTGACAGTTCTCTGACACATTTCACATTGCGGACCCATCGGATTCTGGTGCTTGCACGCTATCTAGCTCTAGCACGAAAAAGAAAAGCATCCTTAGGCTTTAATGTTATCTCACCTATCCTCTCTTTCTCTTCTCTCCCACACGCACACACACATACACACACACACGTATACACAGTTTTGTTATGCGTACTTAAAAAAAAATCAATTGCACAAATCGGCATATTCATTATAATAAGAAATGCAAAGATCTTACAGCGAATAAATGTGTGTGCGTTAGCTCGATAAAATCAATTGACTGCTTAACAAAATGATTTGTTTTCTCTCTCAATGTGATATGGTAGATCTTTTTTTCTAACACATTGTGTGTGTTTGTCCAATAAATATGAAAGTCACACACATCTAATACATATATATATACATATATATATAGATACATATACATATATACGTATGTATATATTACCTCGTGCAACTTTTCCCCTGTTTTATTAAAAATAATATAAACTCAAATTTTATTATTGTTTTTTTGTTTTATCTCAATTGATCAAAGAACTGGATAGGAATCAAATATGTTAATCCTCATCTTCTTCGCCGCCAAGATTTTCTTCGCTGTCCTGCCGATCGACTGCTACAAAAATAGCTACGAATCCTTTGTACGAAATTGTATCGTCCGTTCGAAATCTTACCAGCAGAGCTTCGTTCATAGAGATAAAATCCGTAGTATTCTGCAATATACACGATATGCAATTTTTACATGAACTTTTAAATAATAATATAAAAGAGCTATTTTGTCACGCTACTTGAGTAAATATCGCGTTACTTACGGAGTTACCACAAAATCGTCCATACGGTGGACTGGATGCGTCTAAACCGGAGAAGACCTCGACGAAGTCGTAACCGCACTCGGTTTCGTATTCGAGTTGAAATGCGAGAAATGACAAGTGAACATTTTTGCCAAGTGGCGCCTCTATTACCCAGTCGCAATCAGTCCCGTGATCGTAATGATTATAACCGTATTTGGGATGAGAATATAAATGCTTTACTTTGTCCGTTGCCATGAGATGACCGCCGCAAGCTGTAACAATCGCGTATATAAGATATAGCACGGCGCTATTACTTTCGCGTAGCGTCCAAAGTTTGGACCAAGAAGCGCGTATGCGCGCAATAAAATCCAGATGGATTCACTTTTGGGACTGGGTCATAAATTTTCTTGGCCGCTCGGGACGAACGACAAGAGAGAAAACTTGACAAAAGAAAAAGGTCAGCCATAAAAATGTCAACTTTTATGACGTTGTTGTTTGCAACGGCAAGAATGTAAAAACAAATATTTAGGTTGAAAGGATATGCGGTGAAGAAAAATATTTTGTATTATTTTTACGAGCAGATATTCGTCTCACCCATGAATATCTATTATATGGCAACATCAGTGTTTACCGCGTTTTCAAGCTACAAAATATTTTTCTCATTACGAGACTCGTCCGTATTTTGTCATTATTGTTATTCACCTGTGCTATGTGTTGCTAGAAATCCTTTTCTCTGCACGGACTCGTCACTTTTGAAGACCATATACATTTGATTGCCCGTTGCGAGAATTGGATGTGGTTCCTTGGTACCGCAAAATCTGCCCAGGGTAATGCTCTCCGGCGAATCTCCGTCGTAAATAGCGATGTGATCGTATGCGCATTCTTGGTGCGGCTCCATCTCGAACACTTTAAAAATCTACAAAGATGTTGTTGAAAATTACCGTCTCGTAAATAGTTTCTGTGATTTCTCTTTTTGTTTTTAGTTTTTTGCTACTTTTCAAATATCGAAGAGAGCTACTCTTGCGATATTAAAGAGATGCGTAAAATTGTAAAAATAAAAATATAAACCAGTTTTATTCGATGGCCAGGCTTCGTTGTAAAATGCCAAACGCAATCTTTACGACCGGGATAGTAATCTGGGTAGTTGGGCGAAGTGATCGTTCCCGTGGGCGCGGTGATCTCATATTTGCAACCACCCTCTTTGCAGTCATGACCGTTCTCGTGAAGCGTGAAACCATTGTGGCAAGAGCACTGATAAGAACCTATCGTATTTTTGCATTCGTGCTGACACCCTCCGTTGTTATTGGCACATTCGTCCATGTCCGTAAAGAATACGGCAGCGAAGCCCGACTTTTGGACGCTGTTCAATAAAACAGTATAATGCAAATAACATTGAGCACTTTAGCACGAATATATGCCGATATTTATGATATAATATATTGTTGTAGTAAAATTGCAAGACGATGTATAATATTTTAAAAAAATAACGCTTCGAAAAATACTTTGTATTATATAACATGTTTATACCGTCGAAAAGATTACATTTTTATTTAGCGCGCTCTTTTTTATTTTGTTATTACAGAAAACATTTCCCAAAATTTTGGATTTTTTTTTTTTTTTTTTTTTAGCTCTATTGAAAATAGTTGAAAATAGTTTCGCGTATACACGCATATAATTATTTATATATTTTCCAGTTTTTTTTTGCACGATTAGAGGACAAATGTTTTATTATTTTAACAATGTTATCACGTATTCAAAAAATTAAACACAAGCTTCATGAAAAAAACGACAGTTCTCGTCTTCTGCTTTATAGAATGCTTCTTTGATGCACGAAAAAATCAACGTAAAAAAAATGAAATAGAAATAACGGAGTTAATGGGAACAAACGGGATGAAACCTGTTATCAGATGTGAAGGTAATTCTCATAAAATTGCCTTCGGATGTGATCAGTGGGGGTAATCGCGCGCCGCAAAATATCCCGTGCTTCCTGAGAACGTCATCGCCGAGCTTGCTCGCAATCTCCACAAAATCGTACTCGCATTCCTCCTGATAGACATTGTTGCTCTCAAGATCGAAATGCGTGAAATTTAAAGTGATGCGATATTGAGGTCGAGCAACAATTTCCCAGACACAGTTTTTGTTACCTGGATACGTCTCGGGAAACGACGGACTTGTAATGGTGCCGTTATCATCGTCAAAATAACCACCGCAAGCATCTGTCGAAAAAAATCGCAACTTTCTTATAGAAAAGTGTGTTTGAGCGCGCGTGAAAGAAAAAAATTGACTCAAATTGTAACTTGAGAGAGAGAGAAAAAAAGCGCGCGTGTCTTTTACCTTCGCAGTGCTTGCCGTCGGAATGTAACTCGTAACCAACTTTGCAAGAACATTCGTATCCACCGAGAGTATTGATACAATCGTGCTCGCAACCGTGATCCGTCGACACGCACTCGTCGAATTCTTAAACAGCATCGTTTTCATTGTGAAATATATACTTCGCGCGCAATAATCATGCTAATTGTAAAAAACATTGCGGTGTACGTACGTGTGTGTGTGCGCGTGTGTGTTGATTTTATGTTGTCATTCTGTTAGTCGTTGATATGCGTGAACATGTTAAGAAGCAAAAAAAAGAACATAAAGCAAATTGCAACCTGAAATTGATACCTTTCATGAAGGTTGCTGAGAAGCCAGCTTTTTGTACGGAACCGTCGCTGACAAACTTAACGAGCAGCTTGTTCCCCGTTGACTTGATGTCTGGCGGTATCTTGTAGCCGCAATAAACACCGATTAATGGGGAATCGTCGCTGTGCCCATCGCGCACTTCGACGTAATCGTACACGCATGTGTCGTGATTCTCGATCTCAAAAGATTGAAACTTCAAGGCTACTTGATAGTCCTGAGGCACGGAAAGCCTCCACACGCATTCCTTACTGGATTGGTATTCTTCCGGATAATTCGGCGATTCCAAATGACCAATACCGTCCAATTCGACATCGCCGCCGCACACGGCCTCGTAAGTCGCCGTGAAACCGCGATGGCCATTCTGTCTGCTGGACGTCACGTATGTTACCAGCATGCGACTCGCGCTTGACACCACTGGCTCGTGCATTTTGCCACTGCCGCAATATCGACCTGAATTAAATTAATTGAATGAACGCGACGAATTATATACAACGGCGAATTTCGCGCGGAGAACATTAGCGAATTAGATGGAATCTCGAGCTGTGCTTTCATTCTGAATCGCGCTCTGCTCTCGCATCGGTGATATTTGAATATTTTGATCTAAGAGCATGAAAAATATTACACGCAAACAAAAAAAAAGAGAAGTGTGTATACAAAGTTAAAAAAGAAAAAAAATACACAAAATTCTCACCCAACACACGGCTCTTGTGCCAATATCCGTCCCGAATCTCCAGATAATCGCTGTGGCAATAATCGCTTTTGAATATATCGAGAGACGTGATATTCAAAACGATACGTTCACCGTGCGTTGCCGTGATCCTCCATTCGCATAGTTCCCCCTCTATGGGTGGGGAATTGTTCGGATAGATGGGCGATCCAAAAGTACCACTATTCTCTTGAAAGGTCCTGCCGCATTCTGCGAATTTATTTTCGTATCGATTTACATTTCATTGACGTTAAACTGTCAGAGATCACACAGCATCTTTTAGAAAGAAGGGATTCAACGCGAGAGAAAATTTGTAAAATCTTACTTTTAGCGTGTTCACATAAAATAGCACGCTTTACTTATTGATGCACGTATCCTACTTTCGCATGTCACCAATATAGTGGTTTAATTAGTTCACACACGCAGACACACACACACACACACATACTCCAAAAAAGATCAACAAACATGTTCTCGTCTAAAAGATCAATATCTATTCGTAATCGATGCTCTTATCTTAGAACTATTAAAATTCCCGAAAAGCAATACGTTGATATTCTTACTGTGACATTTGTATAAAAGATTCGTTTGCGCGATGTCGCCCTCGCTCAACCTTATTCTTTGTCCGATTTCGGGTCTCTTTTTTCCATGAGT
>NW_018020734.1:18273-24801 GCF_002006095.1 Pseudomyrmex gracilis
ATTCACCTGTAAGACCTTCTTCCTCTACTTGAAGACCTTCATTTAATATCTCCTCTCTGTATTTATTCAATTCTTCCAGATATGTTTTATTTAATTTTTGTTCGCGCCATTCGGTATCGTATTTGATATTTGGCAACGCAATGTCACCAAGAAAGCCACCTGAAATTGTTCGTTCAATGTGTATGTATATTATTTTAGATATATTTTATTTAAAAAAGAAAAAATAAATTTTTGCAACTTACATCGAAATAACTTTTTTCTACAAATCACTGCCCGTATTCAAAAGCATAAATTAATTAAATTTTCAAGAAACTTTATTCTTTTTTATTTTACATTAACTTGAAAGCGTGTGTAATTCTATATACATATGATGTAATGTTTAGAAAAAATAGCCCTTATGTGACAAGATTTGTATGTACATATGTAAGCCGAAAAAAAAAAGTTTTCGAAGAATTTTACGAATTTATGTGTGCTTCTGAATATCGCGGAAGGAAAAAACTAGCTTATATTTCTCTCTTGATGTGAGCAAGACAAAAATTTAATTCTCGCTTCTGACGTTATAATTCATTATGGTTGAAATGAGTATTCAGATGCCTTAACGAATTTTGATTGCATGCACGCACATACACACACGCGTGCGCGCGTACGTTACGCGTAATAAATTAGAATTCTTCCAATCTGCGACGTCGGGATCTGCGTTCCAGTGTGTTGGTGCCCATTTCGATTAATTAATTAGACACACGCGTACATACATATGCACATGCGTAAACACCCTATACACAGATATATGATCACACCTTGGCAAATATTAACGAGGTTGAAATCGCCACCCCGTCACGAGGACATATCCGTAAATACAGCCTCGTAGCTTCTAGTTGCAGGGCTGTAGTTTCTCTTTACCGAAAGAAAGTGCATGCAAAGTCTGTGCAATATTTTCTTACCGAACAGTAAGAAAATCAATTGTAAAAAAAGTAAAATAAATTATCCATCAAGAAAATCAATTATAATAATATTAAATTCGTTTACGTATTGCTATAAATTAACGCCATGATTGTTACTGTTTTTGTATTATTATTGACGAAGTTCCTCTTTCTTTACACTTTCTGGAATTTTATACAATTGTCTCTTTGTCACAGTTGCTTGGTCGTACAACTTGGAAACAATACGTGTGTAATATTTGTAGGAGGATATATCTGGCACAATGGCTATGTTTTATCTACATTATGTATCAAATAGTTACGTGAATATTTGTTGAAAAAAAAATTATAAATATATAGAAAATAGTAGATGCGGCCCTGTAGCTTTTGTACGTGAATGCGTGTGTACACACAGTGCAGTCGGTTACAAACCGCGTATATAATGCCAAACCTCTGTCCACTCCGAATCGGTGATTTTGTGCTATTCAGGCGAAAGCATTTACATAAATTTGCATCGATACCGCTACGTATAACACGAGCGAAAACAAAAACATTTTATCACTAATCACAAAATTGTCTTCTCTCAAATGTTTTCTTCTCCTTATAAATGATCTCGTCGAAACCCAAAAGAGTCACTGTCACAGAACAAATGATTCTGCGTCTGTTTTGTTCCTCATTCTAGAGATTTTAATGAAACAAATTTTATTTGATAAAAAAACAAAGTTTTCTAAATCAAATAATATCAAAGATAATATCCGAAGATGTGTTATATAGTCGTATGTATCATGAAATCATGGCTGAGCGCCAATCGAGATGTCGATGAACTGTTCCAATCTCCGAATCGATCTGAGAAGCGTCCTTTCCATTTCCAGGACATTTGCAAAAGCACACGAGATATGAGACAGGCTGACAGACAGACAGATAGACAGATAGGGATAGATAGACAGACAGAGACAGATAGAGAGAGGAGAGAGAGAGGAGAAAGAGAGAGAGAGAGAGAGAGAGAGAAGGAAAAGAAAGAGGAGAGGAGGAGGAGAAGAAAAAGCAAGAGGAAGAAGATAAACCGAACACTTTAGAATGGAGTAGATGAGATACTAATCTACTTTCCATAAGCTACCATTAATTACATACTCATTAATTTGTATTTGTAAGATGCGAGGTTAAGAAAAAATAAGAAGAAGAGACGTAGAATTGAGAGAAATAATGCGCAAATTGGGAAATTGCAAAATATCTATATTTTTTCACTTGTAACTTAATACGGTGTATCGTATTACTATATCGTGTATTACATATGTACGTCCGCGAATTACGTGAGTATTTGTACAAGTGTGTGTGCTGTATTGATTCGAATGGAGAAGCCTCTCGCATCGCACTGAGTCTCTATCGTGTCGGATTAAACGCTCGCGTACACTACTGACGTCAACTTTTATATCTGCTTTCTCTCCATTTTTTTCTTTCTGGATCGCTATCGTGTGTGCGATGACAAAATACACAACTGCTATAACATTGGCTTTTGCTAATTAATTAAAATAACGTTTTGATTTACTCTTTTTTTTTTTTTGTCAATTATTATTCCGTTCGTCTCGTTACGGTAAGAGAGTTTGCGAAGTGCGAAGAAGCACTCCGGTTGTGTATATATTTTCTTTTCTCGCTAACGTTATAATCGAGACAAAACAATGTCGTGATTTGCGCTCTCTTTTCCCAAGTCACTATTGCTCTTTCATTAACGCTATCGGGTAGCGCTCGAATGTGTTTTTGCTGTGCAATCATTTTCTCATTGTTTTTAGTGCAATATTGTAGTTTCTATATCAATCCTCTTCTACTCTTACGGTTATAAGACACGAAATGACTTGTTACATTCTGTGAGATGTTTTTTTAATAATAGGTTTATTTCTCTTAGAATACGACAACATTACGCACTCGGAGTAGAGCGAAATGATATTGTGTAGAGGTACAGAAATAATCACAGAATCAGGAAGGATCTAAGCACGCGAAACTCGGGACGGACTCGACGCGGTCCCTCACTCGATTGCTAGGACGAGACTCTGCTCACCTGTCTCTCAACAGGTCAATCACGAGAAGACAGCCTTTCAAAAAACCGTCAAACAACAACAATACAAAAATAACATGTGAAACCAATCGAGACAAACGTCGTATCCGAGACGCGGTTCGTTTTGCGATCGTTTTGCGTCAAAATCCGTCCAGAACCTTTCCGAATGAACATATTTAAAAGTGTAAACCATCCTCTACAATTCTATTATGTAAGCGTACATGTATATAATACATATCTTTGTAAGATAAAAATTTCATTATAGAAATTTCATTCTACGTAAAAAAAAATTGCATTATAAAAATTTCATTCTACATAATATGTCACATTAGAGCTCTCTCCTCTCTTTCTCCTTTGTGCTGAATCCAAACGAATCCGTAGTACTTTCCCTCTTCGTTCGCAGTGTGTAAGGGCTTGCGTCCACGATGCTAGAAATCGACGGTAGGTACGACGGAGTTCTCGAACAAAAAAGCATTTGTATTCCGAATAAATTGAGATCACGAGTGTGGAGTTTTTAAATTCGTGCCAACTGGTAAAGCGCTAAATCAACAAATTCTAACGCGTACGAGCACGTTTTTTTATTTGAATAATAATTAGAAATATGACTTGACATAAATGCGTTTTTTTTTTGCGTAATCCACATATATACGGTATGTATGTACGTGCTATCTATAACAGCTCAATATGTATGGACTGTTGGTCATTCACCGTAATTTTGAATATCGCAACAATGTACGTATATGCGAGCGATATGTGTACACGGATATACAGATTATATGTAGTTGTTGAAACAGAATTGCGATTTTCATAAAACACATTCTCTTATGATTATCCGGTGAGCTACGATTTTACGATTTATTCGTAAATTTACTTCAAATTGTAACACATAAGTCTTCGTGGCGCAGACCATCCGAACCGTAGGAATTTTATACTGTGTTTGCTCACTTAAGCTTTTTTGACACCTGTAGGTATCGTATATTGTGTTATTATCAACGGTGAGGCCGGATGAGCAACGCCCATACATACGCAAATATTTAATTTTTGTACAAAAATATTGAATGAGCATATAATTGATCTTGAATATTAACTACAAAAAAAATAGACCGCTTACTAAGACACTCGTTCTTCTCTCGGGTGATATTTTCACTCTTGAAACAATTATATCTCCGTTGACACGGGATGAATGTGTTAAGAAGCGATAGTATTCTCTTTGATTATTACTTTTGTTATTTGTTGCACGACTAATCTTGGGTTCCAATGACATTTCTTTATGTGGGTATTTACGATGTTTCTTCAATATAAATCTCGTTTATTCTATAACTTCTATAAATAGTAATTATTGTAATGAAGACGTGTGTGTGTGTGTAGAATTGATTTCGAAGTCGATTAAGAAATGTGAATGACAAGACAAGTATTTCTAGTGGACATTTTAATCCTCTTCTCTCTTTATTCTTTTGTTACCGTCCGTCTTTCATCCCAGATAAGTATTCGGCCTAATCCCGAGCGATAAATCCTCATCACGTTTAGCGTTTGCATATCTTTTTACTTCCTGAGTTTGATTCGAGTGAATACCACTACAGTTTCACGTTTGTCCAAATTGAGCGTTAAGTGAATTTTCTTTCGCACACACGCGGGGTGCGTTTCTAAAACTCTACACACAAGTTAAAGCGCGGTGTAGAAAATAAATTCAGCTTTTTGAGTTTAACGTTGCAGACACACACGATGAGGAGAATAAGTGGTGAGACATCTGAAATTCTCGTTGTTTCTCGTCTAAGAAAGAAACAAAAAGGCTGCACATACTGCGTGCCAGAGCCGTGTCAGAGGTTGAAGGGTTATCGTCGAGCGTGATAATCGGACCGAACAGAAGGAAACCGAGGCATGACGTACCGATACTTAACAGAGAATCGACTGCAATTGGCTGCTACCAATTAAAGAGTGTCTATTAACGAATATTGCTTCTTGTTCCGCAACACACTCACGTTACGGAGACAAAATCTTGAGCGTTTTCGATTGTGTAAAGAAAAAGATAAAAAACACATTATACAGTTCGCTAAACTGTGTGCGCGTGCGATTCGCAACAAAACTGTAATATGATACGATGTAATTCTTCGAGTTCCAACATTATGCATGGTATCCTTAGATTTTCAGAAGTGAGGTAGTACTCACACATATTACTGATGTAATTTCACACTTTGCGGTAAATCTCACGTCACATAGCGTATTATGATATCTATTCAAAATACGATATTAAATTTTCATGTATATGAGATATGTGTGTGTGTGTGTGTGTAAATGCCACTGCGAGAGAGAACGCATTCTACACATGTAATAATTCACATACCCTACAAATATAAGGAATGATCTATGTGCGAGACATTTGCATGTGCATGCTTCTCGTATTTATCGTATAAAAATGTGATTCAAAACTTTGTGCAGTCGGAGCAGCAACGATCTAAATAACAATTTTAATGCACCGAGCGGTCGATTGATTACAGAGCAAACTTTTTTTTTACAAAAAAAACTAATATATTTGATAAAGTACATTGCTTAAGTACACTCAACACAAGTGAGAAGAAACATAATTCAGAGGTAAGATATGATACTAGAGAATTGACAAAGATAAATGTAGTGTAGTTTAACAGAGATTCGCGGGTTGTGTACGTATAGATATAAGATGAGAGCGTGCATTAGGAACATCATGCGCCAGAATGCATTATAGAGTTATGAGAACACGCAATCTTGACGATGTTCGCGCGCGCCGCGCGAGAGTAGCTAACTTTTCCTTCAATCTTCCATACCAAACAAAGAAACGCAGCGCGTGCTTTTTCTTCATTACTAAAACATATTTTGATAGAGTATACCGATCCATGTAAAAAAAAACTTTCTAACGTATTCCCTTGATGTTGTAAATTATAGGAAATTACAAGTATTTGAAAGCATTCTGCAAGTACTTGCACAATAGGAAGTACTTTCTTATATATATGTACAAAGTGTATTTTAATTTTAAGTAAACATTAAAAAGAAAAGTAAGAAACAAAAGATCATATTGAACAATTTTTGTAACAAAAAATTCTGTCTCGTATTTATTTTGGTTTTCTTTGATTCTTCTTTATTTAAATCTCTTTATTTAATTGCGCTTGTTTTGATAGATTGCTTATTTATTATTAATATTGTTAAATAAAATTTCTTCTACCTCAGGAATTAAATGATTTCGACTCATATTTATATTAATTTTTTTAACATTCGATGAGAATACACTTCAAAAACAATTGACATTTAAAATTGAAATATATCTTGTATATATAAAGACCTTTCCTATAAATTGAAGTGTGTGTGTGTATGTGTGTGTATGTGTGTGTGTGAAATCTCTCCTGTATTTTCAGTATAAATATTTTTATTTTCTAGACTGATTGCAAATACATTCTTGTAATAGCAGTAGAGTGTTATATTGAAAATAATATTATAACTGTTCACAAATTAAAAAAAAATACCTTTTTATATCTGAAGAGGTATATATATATATATATATATATATATATATATATATATATATATATATAT
>NW_018020734.1:24827-57249 GCF_002006095.1 Pseudomyrmex gracilis
AATTCAAAAATTATTCTAATTCACGGCTCTCTTTGATTATTTAGTTATTATTATTGTATCTTAAAAAATAGAGCATTATCTTATAATTTTAAAATAATCCTAATAATGAAATTATAGATGTTTTATTCATTAGATATAAGAACGCGTGATTTCCATACACTAATTAACGGCAGTTTGTGTGTGTGTATGTGTATGCGCGTGTAAATGTATATCGTTCTTCTTTTTTTTTCAGAAACTTACCAGCTTTGCAGATATCAATATCCAAATCTCCGGTAATAGCATGCGAAAACTTAGATGTGAGTAGCTCCTCGATGGAAAACTTGCGTCGTCGTTTATCGCGTTGATATTTATCATTTTCTACAGCTCGACAATCGATGATTTTCACCAGCAGACAAATGGTCGTGAATATCAAGAATGGTTTCATCTCGACGACGAAAACGATCTTGAATACCAGGTGGTATTCATAACAAAACCGATGCCCTACTACTGTTCATATGTATGCATTTTTACATTAAGACAGAAATACCGGGCCCAATTTTTTTTAAATAACGTAGCGTTGTATTTTTGACTTGGCCGAATCATCGATCACATCAATGCACTTTCATTTCGTGTAGAAGTAAGAACAAATTGTAGTCGCATAATCGCGAATCCTCGCGTTCACGCGGATTAACTGCAACTTAACAGCCACGTTATTTGCTCTTTGTCGCGACGCGTCGCGCGTTCATTTCGAGTGATAAATATACGGTTAAAGTTTACGGCGTGATCTGTTGAACGGAGCAGACAACGATCGTCCTTACATGGGGAATGTGAAGAACAGACTGATCGTTCCTCGCGACAGACACGACGCATCGTTCGAAAGCGCGCGCTCGCACTGGTATTAAGCCGAGAGAGGGATGGAGAAAGAGGGGGCGCACGCGCACGCGCATCCACACGCACACACCTTTCGCGTCTGTCTCTCTGTGTTGGCTTACATGTAGTTATATACGTGCACGTGTGTGTACATATCCATATACAGAGAGGGATGTCAGGAACAACCGGTTTGCTCCCTCGCAAAACGGCCAGTGCGAGGGTGGCCGAAACACTGACCGAGCTTCCGTGTTACGATACGCACGGACTGTGAAGAGATTATTCAATACTCATTGATGTCGAGATTAGCCGTAACAGGGAAATACATACATTAATCGACAATAAGTAACACATACACACACGCACGCACGCACGTGTGCGCTAATCTGTAATTTATATTCAGAGAGAGAGAGAAGAGAGGGACATTATGTCCTCTTTCTACGGTTTGATTTATGATTTCTAATTTATCGAGTTTACACATTATACCGATGCTCACACGTACTCACGCAACAAACAAAAGTTTATGCATATATTTATATTATTATTATTATTATTATATTATTAGAGAAAATTTCATGTTATAATAATCTTCGATGGATCAAATTCGACTAATTGAAATGTTAAATTTATAAATAGTGGATTTTACAAATCTACGTTTATATTCTATCCTTGCATAAAAAATAGCAATCTTACGCGCGAGTTAAATTTCTAATGCGTTTGTGCGTGAGCGCACGTGTAAAGCGCCCTGATATGAATATTCCAAAATCCTAATGTGTACATAATAATTCAGTTCTACATCCTGGAACACATGTGTTTTACACATATCTCTCTCTGTATAACTATATCGGTCACACAAGTATCGGATTACTGTCATGTACAAGAGAGTGAGATATTACTTGTTAGGAATTCTGCTTGTGGTTGTCGATCCGTAAATCCGTGTCGTTATCCGGAAACCTTCCGCGAATAAGTATATTTGTTGAGGATAAATACGCGAAATGTATAAAATGATTTTTTTTTTTTTATATCGTATCCTATGTTACAATGTTTTTATTATATCTCCGGTATCAATTGTAAGATCTGTAACACATTAGTAAAACAAAAACAGTTTATTTAACAAAACACTTACAAAGATGTTGCACTTACAATATTTTATTTTATTCACTATAATTCATAATGTTTCTACACTTAGCTTTATGAATCTTATTAACTGTCTGTCGAGAACAGATTTTGTTCCTTTTTGCGATCGACTTGTCAAATCGATCACAGATCTAATGTAGTTTCACAACTGTTAACAATATGACAGAAAAAATATAAAAAACCAGTTCTCAAGAAAGAGTCGAACATCAAACTTCGAGCAGAGCTGATTTAAATTGGGACCAAAAACCTGCGTTGAACAGATCTATTTGAGACTTAATGTCAATTTGTCGAGTATGACAGTATCTGTTTTCAAACCGTACGTCTTCCTGTCTTGCAGATATAACCGCGGCTCTGTTACGATATATTCTCTGTCCGAATTTATAGCCAATTGTTGTGGACATAGCACATGATAGAACCATGTCCACGTTTAAACATAACGTACGTACCGACAAGTCGTTCGTGGACATGGCTACGTAATTGCCAATGTGCGCCACTCATGAACATTGCGCTGACTTAAAAGGCAGAAAAGCAATTACACATTTTCTTATAGACCTGGCCGCTCTCAGTCTTCTCTCTGACTTTAGTTAGACACGTTTCTTTAAAAACGTGACTAAAGGAAAGTCACGTGTCAGGGGTACGTTCCAAAATCCTACCTTGATTACTAAAATGCTATATTTTACGTCACGTGTACTATAGTTTTCGGTTACCAAGGTAAGATTTTGGAACGTACCCCAGGGAGGAGAGGAAGAACAACACGTGACTAAAGTCACTTGTGTATGCGCAATACAGTGTTGCGCAGTTTGTGTCATAGAATAGGGAAAGAGAAAAAAGCATATATGTAATACTAATATATCGCTAGTAGAGTGCCGATCTCAAGTCTAAACGTTACGGTGCAGACAATAGTAGCCTCTCTCTCGCGCAAGGTCCAGCTGCTTTGTGCGCATGCGGTGAACATTCAAGGGTCCTGTTTCGTTATTACTGGCAGTATTGAACAATCTATAGGATACGTAACGTGAACTTATAAATTTTCAGTACTGCCAGTAATAACGAAACAGGGGGAAGCACACTTGGGCATTTCTCTTTCTCGCGTAGGTCCATGCTCGCGTTCTTTCTGTCTCACTTTCCAATGCTTTGTCTCGCTCGCACTCGCTTAGTAAACGCGCCTGCGCATAATGACGCTCGACTATCTATGCCCATATTTGGACTTCGTGCGTCTCTCTTTCTCGGGCCTCGTGCCTCTCATTGCGAAGATACGCGACTAGCAATATAGAAGTATTATATATATGGCGATATATTACATACATGATATGTGTATGCGCAATACAGTGTTGCTTCTTCTTTGCTTAAATGGCGCAAAGCCCCTTCACGAGAGGAGCATATGCCAGTTTGAAGTCTTTATATTCTCAGAACGAATGGGGGGAGAGGGATGTGCAAACAGTGAGTAATCGTCGTCGCGAAAGTATCGATTCTCGGTCTTCTTCAATCGATAACATAATTTTTAGATTTCTTAGCACATATTTTTACTATAACCGGAGAGAAGCCTGAGAGCGGCCATGCCATTGTAGTTTCTTACGACGGTTTCAGCCGCTGGTTTTAGCTGTATTTCCACAAAAGTGGAACTCAAAGGCCGTTCTACATTAAACGCAAGTCTTAGATCTCGTGGAATTGACCAATTGCAGAGTCAAATCAGCCAATCGACCGACGTGATTGATCAGTTCCACGAGACCTGCGACTTGAGTTTCATGGAAAACGGTCTTCGAGTTCCACTTTTGTGGAAATACGGCTAAAACCAGCGGTTGAAACCGTCATAACAAACTACAATTGCATGGCCGCTCTCAGGCTTCTCTCTGCTTTAACATTCTTTATTCTTTATATCTAACATTACTATAACATTCTTTATTCTTTATATCTACATTCACAGACTGGTATATGGATGACTAACCGATTTCGGTCCAAGAGCCACAAACGCACCAAAACCAAACCACCGAGAGGGGGATGTGCAGTTTACTACTACCACGCGATACACGGCCGTCTGTTTTTTCACAGTGAGCGTGCTCATCTGTGTCAGGCTCGTGCTCGAGGTGTTGTGACTATGGGTGCGTTCAGACCACGAAGTAAGAGTAAGGAGATCGAACTCCGTGATATAAAAGTGGTCCCGATTCTGACGCCTAATTGGGAGGGAATCCGCTCAAGGGAATAGTTTCTTACGGTTGGACGCCATTTGCAATTAGTAACGTAACCTAACTTTATCTGTCAGTTTTGTTTCTTTACAAATCATGGCATGCTGGATACGTGGATGCGAGACCAAAGGAGGGAAACATGTTTCCAGAAAAAGAAGTCTTTTTACACCTAGGACAGTGAGTATGCGTTAAGTAGGTATTAGTGAGATTAGTAGAGGATTATTTTATTTGTTTTGTTATGTTGAAAGATGTACACTTGCTGTATTAAAAATAGATATTAAAATGTATGTATATTGCAGGTTTTCATTGGAGAAAAAGAAATTGATTGTCTCAGTGGAAAAGTGGACAGCATACATCAGATTCAAAGTCTTCTCAAAAAGATATCTTATGTTCATCCATGCAAAGAAGTTGGCAATAAAACCTGGTACTAACCCAGTAAACACATAGTAACAGTTACATAACATTAATGTTATAATGTCCCACTCAACAATGTAACTGTTACGTACAAGGCATGTTACATTGCAGTTACATCGTTGAGTGGGAAATTATAATATTAATGTTACGTTACTGTTACTTTGTGTTTGCTGGGAATATATTTATAATTATCATAATATTTAAATTTGTTTTATTTGTATTACTAAAGAAAATGTTCTTATAAATTTTTTTGGTTATTATTTAATAAAAATTTTCAGGTTGTATGTATTATTTATATATCAATTATGTTATATTTACTTACTGTCCTAAATATATAAATACTTTATATATCCTTCAATTATTTAAAAGTTTACGTCATTTTATAGTTCATCTTTCTGCTGCGGATATGTCACAAGAGATTGCACAGTGCGCAGTGTGCAGCGTGACAGATGCATTTACATATACTAACGTGTACATGTGGTAGTTTTGCAAATGGCGTCCAACCGTAAGAAACTATTCCTTTGAGCGGATTCCCTCCCAATTAGGCGTCAGAATCGGGACCACTTTCTCCATTCGCGCGCTATGAAGTTCGATCTCCTTACTCTTACTTCGTGGTTCAGACAACTCAACAGTTCCACAACGGTTGAGAGATAATCACTTCTGATTGGATCATACTTTTGGAACCGCATCAGATTTTGAAGAATAGTCCTATCATAAGTGATGATCTCTCAACCGTTGAGTTATCTGAACGCACCCTATGATCGCTTTGTGGGAGGGGAATTAATGCGGGATTACACCCGAATTAATTTTTGGAAGTCCGATTTAGTTCGCCGATCAACCGATAAACTCGGTTGAAAGAGACCGGCCCGGAAAAATTCTTAGGTGGTGAGCGGATTCGAACTCGGGACTTCCGGGTTTGCAGCACTTAGGCCTGTTCTACAATACAGTCGTAAGCCGTAAGTTGTAAGAAATTGACCAATCACAATCAAGTATTCTTCTGTAATTAGTCTGTAATTGGTCGATTTCTTACGACTTACAGCTTACGACTGTATTGTAGAACAGGCCTAAGGCCGCGAGACCATTGGGCCGGTCAACAGTAGTCAATACAGTGTCGCGCAGTTCGTATCATAGAGTAGGGAAAGAGGAAAAGTTAACCCCCTTGCACAATGCGAGGGAATAGTGATAGCGATAAGCAATAGACACAGAATTCCAACTCGTCGGATATTTTATCGCTATTGTTTATTCCGTTTTCTGATCTGCATTGATACATGTTAGATTCTGCTGTTTCTGCCGTTATTTATAAATAAATATAAACTTTTTAAAGCTGGTGTTATTTCTATCGCTATTGCTATTTCTTTCATTGTGCAAGAGGCTTTACGTCAAAAGAATAATTCGATCTCAATAAGTTAAGTCCGCCATGCAAATTAGAATTAAGATTAGGTTGGAATGTGACCAATCAAAACAAAGTTCACTAAACTTCAAATTGCCTTTTTTTTTTGTTCTGATTGGCCGACTCATCATTGGTCAATCGCCGACAGCAATCGAGGTCGCTATCCGCAGTGTGATCTGTGCTTGAACAAAGTGCTATTTCAGAAGAAGGAAGTTCGAAGATCGCGGTAAAGGAAGGAACTTTAATGCCTGATTCTGCTTAGTTCAGCTGTGTCACACGCCATTATACGCGGTTTTGATAGGAAAAAAGTAAATATAAATAAATAATGTCGTTAGCGCTTGGAATGTGCGAGACACCCGGCTGCAATGCGGTCGCAAGTTTGCAATGTCCAACTTGCTTGAAACTCGGCATCCAGGGTTCATATTTCTGTAGTCAAGTGAGATACGTTTATTTATATTTTAGATTTAACAAGTCATTTGCTTCCTGAATTTTATTTTCTCCATTACATATTACATAATGTATATTAAATATTGCAAAATAACAAGTAAACAAACAAAAGTTTGCTTGCAACTGTAAAAGTTTTTTTCATTTTGTAATAGTTTTTACATAAATTTTCTTATATAAATATTGTGTATAAGATTAATTGTAACATATTAGATATTATTTTAAATGTTTACTTATTGTTGAATACTAGTTTATTATATTGTTTTTAAGACAGCTTTTGGATACTGTTAATTAACATAGCACTCTTCAATCTTATAGGATTGCTTTAAAGGAAGTTGGAAAACTCATAAAGTTATTCATCAACTAGCAAGTAAGTGTAAGCCTTATAAAAGTATATTTTTGTTGTCACATTTTACAATTGTATGTACAATTAGAAGGAGAAGATGGAAACAAAATTTCCAACACTTATAATCCTTGGCCATCCTACAATTATACTGGAAAATTACGCCCGCACAAAAAGGAACTACGCAGAGAGGTTCCTGAGTATATTAATCGACCAGATTATGCCGTACATCCAGCTGGGATACCACTTAGCGAGCAAGCTGTAAAAGGATCTGGTCAAATAAAAATTCTCGATGATGAGGAGATAGAAGGAATGAGAGTTGCATGCAAGGTACTGTGGCTATTAAGTAACATAGATTGTGAATTCTCTGACCTATGAAAGTATCATTATTTTGATGTCTTGATCATTTTTATAAATACAGTAACTTCAGATTAATTTGTGCATAGCTTGGTCGAGAAGTATTGGATGAGGCGGCAAAAACATGTGACGTAGGTGTTACAACAGCCGAGGTCGATAGAATAGTGCACGAAGCTTGCGTTGAAAGGGACTGCTATCCGTCACCATTAAACTATTATCAATTTCCCGCCAGTTGTTGTACTTCTGTCAATGAAGTCATTTGTCACGGGATTCCTGACACTCGGCCTTTGCAAGATGGTGATATTTGTAATGGTACTGTATTTGTTAACAAATATGTTAAACGGTATTATCAGCTACAAAACGTAAGCCAAGTGTTTTAATTATTCTTTTCAGTGGACGTTACCGTATACCATAACGGTTTTCATGGAGATTTGAATGAAACTTTCTTGATAGGCAATGTAAAGCCAGAAATAAAAAAATTAGTAGAAGTGACATACGAGTGCTTGTCCAAAGCTATTGATATTGTGAAACCTGGCGAAAAGTACAGAGAAATTGGTAATGTAATTCAAAAGCACGCACATGCTAATGGCTTCAGTGTGGTTCGTAGTTATTGCGGTCATGGAATTCATCGTTTGTTTCACACAGTGCCCAATGTGCCACACTATGCCAGTAAGTATCTCTCATATCATAACATTATTAATAGAGAAGATTTCCAAACTAGTAGTAAAACTGAAAAAGTACTGATCACACATGCAAAATAAGTTGAAAAGTTTCTTATATTCTATTTTATCTTTTGTATTATTTCATTTATATAAATTACTTTAAAATTGTGTTTTCGAATATTTTTATTAAGTTATTTATATTTTTGACTCGTGTTTGCATGTGAAATCAGTTTTTTTTTTTTTTTTTACTCAGTTATATCACCATAATATAAGTTTTCTATAAAAGTATATAAAATTTAATTTTAGAAAACAAAGCAGTGGGCATTATGAAAGCTGGGCATTGTTTCACCATCGAACCAATGATATCTCAAGGTACTTGGAAGGATGAAACATGGCCTGATAATTGGACCGCTGTTACCTTGGATGGTCAATGGTCGGCGCAATTTGAGCACACGCTTTTAGTAACGGAGACCGGTTGTGACATTCTCACAAAACGACTAACAAACAATGGTAGGCCATGGTTCATGGATTGTTTGTAGTAGTATTTTTTAATTTCTTTACACCGGCTGCGTTTCGATATTCATTGACAGTACTGAAAATCTAAAGTTCACGTCATACGTACTGAATATTGAAAATCAGCCACTATATATAAATAAAATTCAACCATTAAAAATCGATAGATATCTGATATAAGAAATATTATGTGTATTGAAATTTTACAAATCACAATATCTTTGTAAAGTTTCTGCTTTTGCGAATGTACAGTAATAAAAACTAAACAGTCTATTGTTACGTAATACTTTACGTATTATTATATTACATAATATGACAGTCGAATCTCTTTTCACGTATCGCGAGTTTTTCTTTATTTTGAATAATTTTTTTTCTCTCTAACATCCCGCTACGTAGCGCTAAACTATTGCTACAGACTCGAAGTGAATCACAATACGGAGAAGTCTTAACAAAGTAACAATAGAGAGAAATTCGACTGTGTATTAACTAATTTAATATTACATATATTTGCATGTTGAAACTTTAAATTACAGGAATCAACATATTTTTTTTTTGTAGCAGTATTGTGTTTTGTAAAAAATTTTAATTGAACGTAGATATTACAATTATATTGATATAAATATTTTCTTCAAATATAAAAAAGAGTAGTATGTTAGATGTTATATTGGCTTTTTTGGTTTCCTATACTTTTCGATCAATTTTGGATTGGCTCAACGTCGCAAAACAATAGATTCATTCTCATAAGTAAATCGCTTGAAAAATGTTATTGCACATATGTAGATACATTTATCTCACAAGTTTCCGCAGACGACTACCAAATTCTTTGTGGGAATTAGCGTGAGAAAACGTTTGTTCATCAAATAACATGGCGCCAGGCGAATCTTTATTTTCTTCGTCTTCATTTTCGTATTCATATTCTATATACACATCGCTTTCTGTATTCTGCATTGTGTCATTACTTCTAACGTAAGTATCGACTTTGTCAGGTATTGTAATTTGCAAAGGTTTATTGTTTTGTATCTTATTGCTTTGATTTTGGTAGTCCTGCTGAATTTCCTGTTGCGATTTTTGTAAATTATACTCCCACTGTTGATCATCCTTTATCTGCTTGTTTATATTCTCGTTGTTGTTGTCATCACCATCATCAACAACATCATCATTGTCACTATCACCGTCATTATCATTGTCCTCATTGTTCTTATGATTAAACGGCATTTCATTATTTCTTTGTACATCCTTTTCTTGTTTGCGAAGCCGATCTATAAGATAACTATTTATGTTACCAGCAGCAGCTAGTACGGCTAATTTTTCAGCAGCTTCTTTATTAGGAAGTACTGTGTAGAATTTTGTCGGTATATCATTCTTATCAGCCGCTTCATTGACGTGTGCCGCCGGAGTTTTTTCTTGATGAATTTTGTCATATCCAATATTGTTTTCAAACTCGATCTCACTCATGGGATATGTCAAATCTTCGTGTACGTCATTTTGTACGTCTATCGAAGATTCCGCTGAATCAAGATTATAATCCGGTATGGCACTTTCCGGGACATAACTTCGATCGAATAAAACGTTTTGGTTTTGTTGTTGTTGTTGTTGCTGTTGTTGTTGTTGTTGCTGCTGCTGCTGCTGCTGCTGCTGCTGTTGTTGTTGTTGTTGTTGTTGTTGTTGTTGTTGTTGTTGTTGTTGTTGTTGTTGTTGTTGTTGTTGTTGTTGTAACTGATTAGCCTGTTCATCATAATTGAAAGAATGCATTTGTGGATGGGGAAAATTGATTGCCGCGTCTAAATAAGGTTGAAAACTTTGGCCAAGTTGATGCTGGAGAAGGTGTTGCTGATCTAATAATGATAAGAGATTCTCTTTGTTAATAATATTAGTTTAGATATTTTTTCAAAACATGAATCATCAAAATATACGCGTCATAATATTTGTACGTAATAAATTTTACAATCATTAATGTGTTGCAATTTCCTCCCATGTCGGCTTGCATACATGTTCTTGTAAACACAAGTTATTACCTGATAAATATTGGTTCACATTGTGTGGAGAAGTGTTCAATAGATCATAAAGTTGCGTAGCCGATAACGGTGCTGAAAACGGTCCTGTCGAAGTTGAATGACCGTGGAGATCCCCCGGAACCTGTTGTGTCATAGCGTACGGTGTTTGAACGGACGGAAATCCGACGTGCAGAAAACTATGAAGAGGTGTTTGTATTGGCGGCACGTTCGAGTGAGCAAATGGTACATTCGGCGTTATGATATCTGTGTTCGATTGAATAGGCTGATTCGCTAGAAAATAGTCGGATTGTTAATAAGGATTGTTAAGTAGGAACGAATATAGCTTTGTTACATCTAAATTTTGTGACTGAGAATCACGTCATTACTTTCGGTAACTTCGTACTGATGTTGCGACAGAGTCGGATGGCTCGTTCCTTGCGACAACAAATTCTCACCACGCGTGGCTAGTCCAAAGTTGTTTGTCATAGAATCTGTGCAATCGAGTCATCGTGATGTTCGATTTAGCGAACGACACTGTGATGCACTTAATTATTAAAAAATTAAAAACAAACTTACTTTGCGCAGTAATGTTGTAATTGGTCGCCATTAGGCGGCGATCAGCGGTCTCTTCCGAATTAATTAGCGACCCGTAAGGTTCCGCCGCTAGGCTCAGATTTGGCGCGGGAATTGTATGAATGGGTCCTTTGTCATCGTCGATGTCTTCTCGATGAATGGTCGGTAAAACTACAAGTCCCGGTCTATATTCCGAATTATATTCTGCTAACTTGTTTATAGAATAAAAGTCCTTGGCAGGAGCACGTTGCGGTAAATTAACACCATTATTCAGAGGTGCTCGTATCGGATGTTGATTCTTCCACGTGATTGACAGAGCATTGTACATCGTGGGTCGACGAATTCTAAAGTCATTCGTGCGTGTGTGTATACACACAATACACATATACACGCGAAAATATACACATATAGATATATATATATATATAATGATTAAAAGTGCCTATTTTGAAACATTTACCTGTACATGGCGTGCTTATAAGGAATTCTCTGATGGGAAGGATTACCACCAATATAAATAGTATTACCCATGGATGTTCTGTGACTGATGGGTCGAGGCCGTCTCATTACGATATGTGAGTATGGTAAAGATAACGGCCTTTTGATCTTGTTCTTTGCCTCAGAAAGGCAGACAAACGCAACCAGGAGCCAGCAAAACCAACTGAGTGTCTAATAATGAAATATATTTTTTATCTTCTGTCTATATGTAAGTTATACTACTTCTCGAAATAATTCGAGAACGCAACACAACAAGAAGCAAGCGCGCAAGTAAACGCGTTCGAAATCGAGAGGAAGAATATGAGGAAATAATAAATAAAATATCGATTATACGTTTTTTATTTTGAATTGACATTTCTATAGTACATAATTTGTTATTTATTCTACTCTCGAAGCAACCGATAGAGCAAGAATGTGAAATATTACGTGACGGAAAGTTGAGGAAAGGAAAGAAAGACGAGTGACACGCGACGGACCTATTGTCTTTACGGTACTATAATATCAACACGTCTGCAGTATAATTCTCGAGGCCGTATAACCGTTACGAACAGCGTGAGCGCGCGCGTGTGTGTGTGTGTGTGTGTGTGTGTGTGTGTGTGTGTGTGTGTGTGTGTGTGTGTGTGTGTGTGTGCGCGCGCGCGCGTAAAGAGAAAATTGCTGCAAATAGTAGTTGGATATCAAAAGTAGGGCACTGTGCTACTTTGATGAGGAAAAAGCAAGCGCAACCAGTTCACAGGAACAAGATCGAGAAGAAAACGCGCGGAAACTGTTATCGGAATGTCGTGGCAAATTAGAGACGTTCGCGGCCGGTTCAAACAAGGAATCGAGCAGAGTGCGATTGTTGCTCTTCCCCTCCCCCCTCCGTTCACACAAGTGCATAATCAAATGAAGAAAACTGTGTGGAAAATATCTAAATACGCGTCTAGGAGCAACAACATAGTGTGTATACATACTTTTTCTGTTATTAATAATAAAGCGTCGCGTAACTATATAGTGTGGAACAGATCATTAGCGGGCGCTATAGGCGCTGCAGCTCTGAATATATTTGTTAAAATAACAAACATTTTTTAAATAATATAGTTATTAATTGCCGAGTTATTTTATTCAATTATTCAAGAAGCAAAGTGTCAGCGGTAGAAGAAATAATAGTTTGCTACTTCTCTGTTATTTAAATATTGCAACATGCATTTTAAATAGTACACCTTGATCTATTTTAATTGTTACAACAAATATTTAAATGGCAGAAAAGACAGCAGATTCTGCTCAGTTTCTAATGCTCAATCTGCTGTTAGCAGCATTTGTTCGATCGTTTGACGATTAATCTACTGTCAAATTGTAACAATAGCAGACCGTTTTATTTCTGCTGAAAAATCATTGAATGTATAATATAATTAATATTTTAATCTTACTAACGGAAATTTTTGTATGTATGTAGCAAGTAGAAATTTGGCAATTCTTTTTCGACAGTAACAAAGAGAGAGAGAGAGAAAGATCTTCACCAAGTTTTCATATTATGGCACATATTGTGGGGCACATTGTATTATGTAAAAAAATAGTTGTAATATAAAGTCTAAGTAACAAAGTTAATCACCAATGTAAATTAGATACATAATATACACATGTAGATACTATATAGTTCTGCACTAATAAAAATAGTTTATCATATGTATTACACCGTGTGAATCAAACAAACAATACATGTATGTAGATTTTGTTAAAAACACCCGCAATAAATTTCGGAAGACAAATATAATGATCTACTGACAAAAAACGAGCAGATTTAAATTTGAATATGTTAAACACACTGACAGCAAAACATCGAACAAATGACAGCATAAATATGTGTTACAATTTGAATAAGCGATATCTAATTCGTGTGGTGTGTGTTTTATAATTTGTTAGAGATGCAAGGTCTTACCTTCATAATTAATTATGTTCTTGAAAACTGCAACGCGTGTAAAACTGCACAGTACAATTGTTATTAACAAAAATAATCTTTTTTCTCTACGTATAGATCAGTAGAGCAAAAATCGATTTGATGTATAGTTTTAAATTTATTACCTATAGATATGTATATAAAAAAATAATAATATAAATTGTGCGCGTGGGTTATTGACCACCAAAGACGCACGTTGAGTTCTACACACAATTAGGTCATTGTCCTGTATTTATATACTGTGAATGAGTGAATGTATCATCAAAAACTAACCAGTCTCCCACCTTGTCGACCAGCGATAGCTGCTTCAAGAAATGCCGGTAGAATCTCGAAAATGAAACAATTAAGCAATTATATAAAAGAGTGATTGTTCTTTTTCGATTAGAACTTCCTATAGATTACAAGTTCTCAAAGTTACACAAAAAAAGATGTGAAAATCGATCGGGTTACCTCAGCGTGTTACATTTTGGATAATATGCTACTGCCGGTTTAAACTTCAATATTTTATTAAGCAGATCAAATATATCCAATAAAATACAAAATTACATAAAAACTTATGACTCACCTTCTTTATTTAATTTTATTATAATTTTATTAATTTAATTCTAATTTAATATATAATTTTCTACTTTTGCACAATTAGAGCTCTTGGTTAAAAAAAATATTAATCTTATTTTGTTATTAGATATATCTGATAAACAAATTTCATGATAGATAATACGATAAATAATATTTCACTTTGTCACAGGCGAAAACTCTGATCTTCTCTGTTCATAAATTATTTTAGTTTATTTAAAATGAGTTATACACACGTAGAATCACACATTATAATTAACTATAATATAATCATTATAGTTAAGTTAATTGGTAATTTTTTATATTTGATTTAATATTACGTACATGCTATGTCTGTTCATTGCGTATATTCTGTAATAAAATATATAAAAGTTTGATATTCTGCATATATTTTGCTTCTTATTAATAATTTAATGAAAGTTAATTTTTACTTGTGCAATGGGAATATAGAAGCAGAAACTATGTGACATATTTTATAAAATTATTTTTGTATTTAATAGCATTTTCGCGACCGGTCGGATTTAATTGCTCTTGGAGCGATTGACGACGTGAATTTGGCAAATCGACCAATCCTATTGCTTGATTTAATGAAGTGACGGTCGTTAATCGCTTCGGAAGCGATTCAATACGTATTGGGTCGAAAACGCTATAAGTGTGTTAATGTTAAATGGATATTATGATAATCTAGCGCAAGTGGCACAGCAACACGTGACTCATTCCGTCTCTTTCTTCATTGTGTATTGTATCTGTCTCACTTTTGTGTTTTACTTTTTTGTCATTTAGGCATCGGAGGCGCTGTTAATTTCCACTACACAACGAAGCATTGTGAGCATAGAAAAATTTGAGAAAAGTTGAGCTCTGATTGGATGGTGTTCATCTCTCATCGTGTCTAGTGTGCAAGGACCATTACGCGTGACGGGAAACAATGTGATAACCAATCAGCAATCTGTTCCTAAAGAAAAGCAGCAAAATGAATAGCTACTGCATCGTTTTTAGTGCGTTAAGCCGGGGATACACAAAAAAACTTTCTTTCAAAAAAAAGTCGAACAAACTACGTAGATTATCTACAAATAATAGAAAAAAAATCTATAAACTCGTTTTTTCGAAAAATATTCAATCTCAAGACTGTTTTAAAGTTAACCGATCTTACGACATCTGTTTTTACGCGCAACGCGTAACCAATTAACGGTAACGTTTGATGTTTCTATTTGAAGATCTAGAAGAATAGAAAGATGTGATTGGTTACGTGAAAAATACGTGTCATGGGATAATATCTCAAGAGTTTGTGGCTGTGTTCCAAACTTCGCTACTAGTAAATACATAACATACGTGACTTGAGCTATAGATTTTTTAATAAAACGGCAGTGAATATCGGGACGCAGTTAAAAAATTCACTGCTAATACTGAAAATCTATAATATGGGTGAACGATAGATTTTCAGTAGTGAATTTTTAAATACGCCTGGGTATATGCACGTTTATTCCCTTCTTATCTTTCTTCCATCAGCAGCCCAGAGCAGCCAAAAGGGAGAGAGAGGTTGCTGAGGTTGCGCGTTTCTGTGTGTACGTAAATATATATTGTCATTATTTAAAGCTGCGTTTACACATACAAGTACGAACAGCATAAACGTGAACGGAACTGAACTAAATACAGCCGTCAAGCATCGTCAAGTTTCGGTGGAGTAAAAATTTCGAGGTGAGTATTCTTCGACGCAGAACAAGTACGTAATCTGTATTTTGTTTTGGATTTGAGTTGCGAGCCAGTGAGTCGTGTCGCAAAGCACTCACGTCTCGCGAAATATTCCTTAACGAGGACAGAAAAGACAATTTCAGACGATGTTGTATATATGCACACACGTTACGTAGATGCTGGCCATTTTAGTACATAACTTCAGTTTAAAAAAAATTCGTCACAATTAACGACGAATTTTATGTAACGTCGTTTTAATTAACGCAGATATTAATTAAATCGCGCTTGTTGTTACGAATCTTACCTCTATGCAATCAACATTTGCGATAGATCTTACGCGTATGGTACTTTTTAGTTTTTGCTGATAACAGGTTTGTATTGCACACGAACGACAGTCGTAATAAAATTAAATCAACAGCTGTATACATACTGCAAATAGTGCATACTTTCAAACAAATGTTATAATATACTTTTTGCAACATGTAGTTATTTAGGCAACAAAGTTATATCATACAGTTAGTATGTGGCTGTATTTTGATTTTAGATTGATAAATATTTTGTAAGCTTTATTGCAAATTTTATGATAAAAAGTATTTTCTCTCTCTTTTCTTAAAGAAGTGTTTTTGAAGTTATTACTATTTTTAAGTATTTTATTTTAGGCTATATATACATATGCTATGTTGTGTGTGTGTGTGTGTGTGTGTGTAATATTTATTTATAAAATAGGTTTAGTAAGATTGTGATACATAGTACAAGTTCTTTTATTTTTTATGCTACGTATTTATTATGTTTCTCCTTTATATATTTTACAGATAAGGATTAAAGAATACATTATGGTTAATAGTGCAGATTGCACCTTTTTTAAGAAATGATTTCCAATATTGTAGAAAAGTAAAGATAAAACTTTATTTGATACTATAGATATATATTAAAATTATGGATTCTAAAGATAAAACGCAAGATATTAGTGATATTTCTGAAGTGATACTTCCTACCAGAAGTGAAGATGAAGAGTCTAAACAGATTCAATCAAGTACCTTGCAAACTGCAAGTATCTCAGAAAATGCCAACAATTCTGTCATCTTAAAAGATCCTAGTCATACAATAGAATTTGATTGTAATCACACTTGCAAAACTGTACAAAGTACACAGGTTCAAGAGCCTATGGAACTTTCTACAGAAGACGACATTGAAATGGTGATTGATAAGTGTGACAAGACTGAAGAAACGTCAAAAGGACTTTTCTGTGCTCTTGCTAATTCAGTTAATACATCAGAAGCAACTACTTCACATAGTAGTTCATCTTCTAATGCTAGTGAATCAAATGCATCATGTCATACAGATCAGAATAAAACTAAACGAAGTATATCAAAAGATCAAGTTCATTCAGATAAAAGTGGATCGACTGAAAGATCAGATGACAGTTCAGATGAAGATTCAAGTAAACGTCAGAAATTGAACAAGAGTTTAAATGACAGTGGTGGAAGCATGAGTGATGACACAGTAACATTTCAAAAAACCAAATCAAAAGTAAAACAACGAAATTATCGTAAGAGGCGAAACATTACAAGTGATAATGAAGATAGTTCTTGGAATGTGTTGTATAATGAGACAGCAAGAGAAGCTTCCATACTTGACACAGATGAAGGTAATTTATTTATTTATTATTTATATATATCTATATCATATATAAATATAAGTTAATTTTTTCTTCAGGAAATGTTGCATCTTGCAGTACCAGAAATGAATCCGCTAATGAACCATTAGACGAAACTACAAGAGCTCGCAGAGAAGAATCTGAAACATCTAACGATGGTTCTGATCGATACAAAGATGAGAGAGGTATTTAAAACATGAATATCTTTATCATATTAGTAGTAAGATATAGAATCGTGCATTTTGACAGACGATTCAATTGATTGGGGAACAGCTAACGACGAGGACTGGGATGAAGAAGAAGAGGAGAACGATGATTTAGCTGATGAAGTACCAAATTGCCTAAAAATAAAGAAACCGCATCCTAATTGGTGCATAGTGCCAGAAGTTTTAAATCGCCAAATAGGTAGCAATCCATTGTTTCATCGAAGATTTTACGGATCTTTACATGCAGTAGAACGTCTCAAACTTATGTATCATCTTAATGAACATCAGGTATACTCTTTGTTTCATTTTACTTACATTTGTGCACATTGGGCTCAATAATGAATTGCATCACATATGTTGACACTTGGTTGTTAATTTTAGGGTTGCGTAAATGCCTTGAATTTCAATCAAAAAGGAAATTTACTAGCGAGTGCCTCTGATGACTTAACAGTTGTTATTTGGGACTGGGCAAGAGGAAAGAAGCAACATTGGTTTATGAGTGGACATACAAGTAATATGTTTCAAGTACGTATTTTTATACTGTGTTAAACGAAACAATAACTACTTTTAGAGATGGTCGTTTCTTCCTGAATTGTGAATTTTTTTTATCGTACGTGTTTTTTCCATCTTTCTTATCAAGTTGATTTTACTTAATCATGTGCATTTAGGCTAAATGGTTGCCGTTAGATGTAGAGTATCTCATGGTGACTTGTGCTCGAGATGGTCAAGTACGTTTATTAGATATCAAACATAACACTTCGAAGAAACTGGCGGCACATCGTGGACCGTCGCATAAATTGGCTGTGCATCATGAAACACCTCATGTAGTCCTCTCTGCTGGGGAAGATGCAAGAGTATTCTCCATAGATATTCGAGAGAGCAAGCCAAACAAGTGAGTTAAATATATTATTATTTTTGGTTTACATTTATGGTTTATTCCTCTTCTTGTAATACTATTTTTTGTTTCGTTCAAAAAGATCACATAAAAACACTAAGAAATGAAATTTATTCTTGATTATACTTTTTTCTTTCTAAAAACATGTTATTTTATATATTTATTTATAGTATTATATTTATAGTATTATTTATAGTATTATAATTTATTTATAGTATTTTATTTTTTAACATTTTGCGAACCGCTGTCGCATGAATGTGAGTTTGGTCCACTATTAGTTGTCGACCGTGAGCTTAGCTGTTGCTTTTTGCCGTTGTATTGAATAAGCTCTCGGTCGAGACTAATAGGTAATTTTGGTCTTGTTCAAATTGTTAAATATTAGGAGGTTAAAAAAAAGAGTAAAACATTTTAAGATTGAAAATTAAAATATGCACATTTTATATGTTTCTTTTTTTACATTTTATATAAAAATATTATATTAAATAAATGTTTTGTTTATTTACAGGTTGTTAGTAGTAAAAGAGGGCTCATCAGAAGTGCAATTATACAGTATACATTCGAATCCCTTTAATAGTCATGAATTTTGCGTCGGCGGCCGTTGCCATCACGTGAGAGTGTACGACCGGCGAAAAGTTTCGACGCCGCTTCACAAATTATATCCCGATCATCTGGTACGTTGAAATATACAACTCACTTATTGTCACAATAAAAGTTTTTGTAACAGAACACATAATTAAAGAGTAATTTGAGTTTACACTTTTCTATGTGTATTGTGCAATTAAAATTTATATTATTGCTGATTTTATAGAAGGGAAACAAACATGCTCATGTAACATGCGCTGTATATAATTACAACGGGACTGAAATTCTCGCATCGTATAATGACGAAGATATATATCTATTTGATAGACTGTCTACAACACCTGTAAATTATGCTCACAGATACGAAGGCCATAGAAATAGCGCAACTGGTATGTCATATCTGTACTTCTTTGACTTTAAATTTCATGCTTTGGTCTTGTTACAATTTCTATCTTTCTGTAAATTTATACAATTTCTGAAGATTTCTTGAAACTTTTTGAGAAACTAACTCAATAAATCAAACTTGCTAAATAACTGCAAGAGATTTGGTGGTATTAAACATGACGTTATTGTCTTTTTTGATTGCAGTAAAGGGTGTTAATTTCTTTGGACCCAAAAGCGAATATGTTATCTCTGGATCCGATTGTGGTAATATATTTATTTGGGACAAAAATACAGAAGCTGTTGTGCAATGGATGGCAGGAGATAAACAAGGAGTTGTAAGTCTTAGATTTTTTATAATCAGAACAAACACAAAAGTTTTCTTTTGTAAAGTTTAAAAACAAAATAGAAAAAACTATAACAATATCTTTTTTAGGTAAATTGTTTGGAAGGACACCCACACATTCCCATCTTGGCTACAAGTGGATTAGATTATGATGTTAAAATATGGATACCGTCATGTGCGGAACCTCCAACGATGAAGTCATTTGCAAACGTACGTATACTTACTTGGCAATAAATCAATTTCGCGAAAGAGGGAGAATCTCTTTTCTTTCTATCGGAATTGACTGATTGTCGCATTAGCGGTACAAGATTGTATTTTTCACTCTACTTCATGTGTAATATTTTGTTCTTTGTTTTAATTGTGTGGTTTTATATATATATTCTCGTTATATGTGTAATATTTATGTAGTTTTCTTACTTTACTACTAATGCTAGTACTTGCACGCACATTAATAAATATATTTTTCTTGAAGTGCGTCAAATCTAACGTAAGAAACAGGAAGCAAGAATATGCGCAAGTATATGATTGCTCTGATGGTCAATTGTTCTGGATTTTACTGCGACATATTCGTCATAGAGAAAGAGTACGAGTAAGTAAACTATATTTTTATTTGTGTGTGTGTGTGCGCGCGCGCGCGTGTGTGTCATTAATGTTTTCTTACTAGAAATGAAAATTGTAAAAATGCAGTTGTACACAAACTTACTCTCTTACGCTCTCTCATTATCGTCATCAATTCTCTTCTAGAATTTTTACTCACGTTATGGTCTCGAAGAACTGAATCAAGATGAGGATGGCGACGAAGACGAAGATTATCATGATGACGACTCCTCCAATGAGAATTCGTCTGACAACAGTGACAGTCAATCGGAAGGTGGCGACGTTGGACGAATACAATGCCCTCCATCGTAAAATTAGAGATGCCACTCAACGCGATTTGATATTCTTGTGATGGGAATTATATAGCGTTTTAAATCATTCATTAGTCATTTCTCCTGCAATAAATTTTATCGAATAATTGTGTTAGCGTTACGTAGCAACAAAGTGTATAAGAAAAAAAACAATGTTGCAGGACATCAAAATGCACTTATGTATATTCTATGTGATGCTGTATTCTAATAATTAATCTTTTTTATCAGATCGAAAAATAATTGGTAGCGTGATAAACTATCGTAATGGTTTCTGGTTGTAATCGTAATTTTCGAATATACGTCGAATAGATATAAAGACTGGAGTGATTTGATAGAATGTATGATATTAGACTAGCGGAAGAGACAACGGGAGATTATAGTATTTTATAATAGTGTTACAACACGATTATAAAAATGCAGAAAGAAGATCTATAAACTTGGAAATATTGTTTACTATGATTAACATTACTCTCACATATAGGATTGTTTTTTTTTTAGTTTGTATTAAGTGTTTAAATATTAACCATGTTTCTATAAAAATAGATTGTGTATCATTATTTTGATAATTTATATCAATATATGAAAAACATGTCACATATTTCATAGGTGTGTAACGCAACTTTAACATCAGAACACACAGTCACTTTCTCTTTGTAGGTATTCGAGAATACCAATTTTAAATATAAAGTTTACTGTTATACAAATATATGATGTTCTTCCATAAAAAGATTTTCTGAAGAGAATGTTTTTTAGAGTTCTTTGATGCTTTTTTTTTTGAGGAGGGAGGTAACATATACACATATATATCATTCCATGTGTATATCCTAATCAATGCATTAGCATTACCCTTTGTTTATGATAAATTGAAATTTTTTATCGTATATCTATTGGCATGTAATAAAACTTTTTGGAGCAAGAGCCTGAGTAAATAAGGGAATTATATTATAGAAAAGACTTATAAAAATTAGTTTAATTAGAGAAATAAATAAGAGTGAGTCATACATAGAATCATGCAATTAATACCTGGATTATAATTTATCTTATTCGATATATATGTATATACGTGTATAAATATAAACATATATATCTGTTTAGATTAGTATACGAAGGGCGATTGATAAGTACCCGAAACGACGCACAGATAGCGACAGTAGTATCACATTGCTGGTGTCGTTGACAAGTGTCATCCTTCGAAGGGACAAATGTCAAACGCTGGCTTCTTATCGTAGTGTTTGTGTGACAGCTTCTTAAAGTAGACGGTCTCAAGTGACTTATGTAAATATGGAAAGAAATGAGATTCGTGCCGTCATTAAATTCTATGTTTTGAAAGGAAAATCGGCTACGCAGATCAAAGCCAAGTTGGATGCGGTACTTGGAGATTCTTCTCCTTCGATAAGTACGATGCACACGTGGGTTACTGATCTCAAACGTAGTCAAACGAACTGCGAAGACGCACACTACAGTGAACAAAATGAGGTGACAACTCCAGCAATGATCCAAAAAATCCATAAAATCGTTATAGATGATTGCCGATTGAACTTGCATGATATAGCAGAGATAGTGGACATCTCATCTGAACGTGTGTACAATATCTTACACGAACATTTGGGTATGAAGAACCTGTGCGCGCAATGGGTGCCGCGGTCGCTCACACTGGACCAAAAACAAAGTCGAATAGATATTTCAACCGAGTGTTTGCAACGTTTCAAGCGTAATTTAAAAGACTTTTTGCGCCGATTTATAACGGTCGATGAAACTTGGATTCACTATTATACACCCAAAACCAAAGAACATTCGAAACAGTGGACGGAAACCGGCCAACCGCCACCGAAAAAGGCAAAGATTATTCCATCACCTGACAAGCTGATGGCGACTGTGTTTTGGGACGCGCGTGGAGTAATTTTCGTTGACTATCTTGAAAAAGAAAAAACCATCACCGGCGAGTATTATGCGGACTTGTTACAACGTTTAAGCGACGAAATCAAAACAAAACGACCGCATTTGGTCAAGGAAACAGTGCTTTTTCACCAAGATAACACATCAGTTCACACTTCAACTGTCGCAATGGCTAAAATTTACGAGTTGAACTTGGAATTGTTGCCTCATCCGCCTTACTCGCCAGACTTGGCCCCGTGCAATTTTCATTTATTTCCAAATTTGGAAAAATGGCTCGGTGGAAAGACATTTTCGAGCAACAATGAAATTATCGACGCCGTAAATGGCTATTTCGAAGAACTCAAAAATTCGTTCTACCAAAGCGGTATAAGCGCTCTCGAGAAGCGCTGGTCAAAGTGTGTCAAGGTAGGAGGCGAGTATATCGACAAGTAAATATATTTTAAACCGATCAATTGTTGTTTTTTTACCTTTTCATTTCGGATAATCGCCCTCCGTATTCACAGTATTCATATATTGAATAATAAAACTTATAAAGTTTTTTTTATAATTTAATTAGATAGAAATATAGGAAAATATTCATAGTCGGGTTTTATTTTTAAGATTTGTCTCAAGTCAATCTTCAAATGGATTTGTAGCCAATAAGACGATCGGTTCGATCTTTCAACACGAACTTAAATCATCGGACTTCGAATGTCGCTCCTACTAGCAAATCTGCTTGTCTTCTCTATCACTTAGACGACGGAGACGCTGTTAATTTCCGCTTTCCGTGTGTCATTGCTTTGACGAATGTAATAAAAACTACTTTGGTTTGAGTCCGTGCTATATTCGCTTTTCAACATACTGACAATTGCTTTATCTGACGCGAATCAATTCACACTGTATCCACAATTTCACTTATTTGTGTAATACAAACTGCGATATTTATATTTATCATTGCGTTTATTGATCGAATGATACAGTAATTTTTATTAAAACACCTAGCGCGCGCACGCGCGCATCTGGGAAAAAAAAGGAAAATCAAGGATTGCGTGTATTATCAATAATAGATTACTGGCATTTCGTTTCCGTAGCTTCTTTATTTTCGCTCTTACTCCTCATCGTTGAATATTTATATATGTATGTACAGAAAACTGTCAATATCTCAACCCAGTTAGTAGAATCGCGGGATAAAAAATGCCAAGTCGAATTGCAAGTCACTTTTTTTTGTGTGCATGCACTGCGTTTGTTCGGAAACGTTAATTGATAAAAAGAATTTATCTCGTAGAAAAAGGTGTTCTCAAGGTTTTTGGACTTGTCTTATCTAATTGAAAAGCTCTCGTCTCCAAACTATATATATAAATTAGCGAAAAAATGTTTATTTTTATAGAAACTCGTGGACAGCTTCGTAGACTTTGTTCTCAAATATACGAATTCAGAAGTGTATTCTGAAAAATAAGCTCTTCAATCGCATTATAGAACGGTAAAGTATTAGAGAAAACAGGTCCCACATCCCAACAACAAAATCTACTTTTGCGTGTGTGTGTCAAGGCCTACCACCGTTGTCTTCTCTACTCTAATTTTCTGAATGAATATAATAATCTGAACGATTAATATAAAAAGCTACCAAGAAGACAAAGGATATGGAGCATCGCCGCGATATATTATTATTACTTTATTTCTGGTCAGATCGTGTATAACTACGATAGATGTGAGAGCGATACATGAAGAACAGCAAGGCTTAATTATATTTCCTAATTATACGAAAATAAATATTTCGTATATTCGAAATACAAATTTTATATCCGTATAAGAAGAAAATGTATTTAAGTCGCACTAAATTACGATGTTAATGTCTGTTCGTTATAAAGTAGATGTTATATTAGTTAGCTCGTACGAAGTCCGTTCTCTTTCTCCGCATGCGATTCACGCGAAAGAAAGATACACGTTCGTCGGCCGTTAGGAAATAATACTCTCTGTCAGCCACGTTTCCTTTCCTGCGAAATGCCTTACGATGAAAGAAGTGACGCAGCAACCATTTAGACATACGGAACATTCGTGTGTCGAGAAAGCGCGGCAACCGCGCGATCTCGCAGGCGTGAAGAATCGATCTTCGCGGCTTGGGACGTGGCTGCAGAGAATATTCTGACAACGGTGACAATACGATACTCCTCTTGCACGAAGTACATGAGAAAAGAGAACGGGCTACGTCGCCCGATGTACACCAGTGCCCATCCGGCGGCATATTCGCACGGAAACTATCGGTGTATACACGGAAACTATTACAATAGTTATTTTTTCTTCTGGGCTTTCTCGGCGGCTTTGGTGACTTTTCCAGCCTGATCTTTGAAGTTGACAGCCTTAATGACACCAACAGCTACCGTCTGACGCATATCACGAACTGCGAAACGACCCAGAGGTGGGAACTCTTGGAACGCTTCTACGCACATGGGCTTGGATGGCACCAATGTGACGATGGCAGCGTCGCCGGATTTGATAGCCTTCGGGTTTTCTTCAGTAGTTTTGCCAGTACGACGGTCACATTTTTCTTTGATCTCAGCAAATTTGCAGGCAATATGTGCAGTGTGGCAATCCAGCACCGGCGTGTATCCGTTGCTAATTTGACCAGGATGGTTGAGAACGATGACCTATGAATTATTATTCGTCATTTATACATTTTCCATTATATATAATATATATTCGTACTTTTATATAAAATTTTTTTTTTTTTTTTTAATTAATTTGCTTAAAACTTTTGACTTAAGACACTCAGACGTACTTAACCGTCATAAGATAAATTCTTCCGGTGGAAACCGCGAATGAAGTATGGAAGTTGTCATCATAGTGTCAATAACAAATAACTAAAATAAGAAGAATACATGTCAAAGTGCAAGCATACCTGTGCGGTAAAGTCAGCGGCGCCCTTAGGCGGGTTGTTTTTCGAATCTCCGGCTACATATCCACGACGTAATTCTTTAACAGACACGTTCTTAACGTTGAAACCTACGTTATCACCGGGCACGGCCTCCTGAAGGGCTTCGTGGTGCATTTCAACTGATTTTACTTCAGTTGTCAGACCGGCAGGTGCGAATGTGACGACCATACCAGGTTTCAACACACCAGTTTCCACCCTACCAACAGGAACCGTTCCGATACCACCAATCTTGTAAACATCCTGAAATCACGCAAAAAAACCAAATCATTACATCAATTCAGAAAGATTTAATAAATTTATTTAATATCTGATGGGATCAGACATTCTTAACCGTCAACGAATCAAAGATTCTCAGGTGGAAACCACGAATGAAGAAAGAAAATTATCATCACGTAAATATTGAAAGGATCACGATAACATAGATATCAGTATGCAAAGCTCGAGAATAGATAACAATGTTACCTGAAGCGGAAGACGCAAGGCCTTATCAGTTGGCCTGGTAGGTGGCAGAATAGCGTCGAGGGCTTCAATGAGACATTTGCCTTCAGCCTTGCCTTCTTTGCGCTCAACAGTCCATCCCTTGAACCAGGGCATTTTGGCGGATACTTCCAACATATTATCTCCATGCCAGCCAGAAATGGGTACAAACGCAACAGCAGCCGGATTGTATCCGATCTTCTTAATGTATGACGAGACTTCTTTTTTAATTTCTTCAAATCGAGTTTCGGAGTACGGGGGTTCAGTGGAATCCATCTTGTTGACACCAACGATGAGTTGTTTTACTCCAAGAGTAAAAGCTAACAGAGCGTGCTCGCGAGTCTGTCCGTTTTTGGAAATACCGGCCTCAAACTCGCCAGTGCCCGCAGCAACAATCAATACCGCGCAGTCAGCCTGCGAAGTACCAGTAATCATGTTCTTGATGAAATCTCTGTGTCCAGGAGCGTCAATGATCGTAACATAGTATTTGGAGGTTTCAAACTTCCAAAGAGCGATATCAATAGTGATACCACGTTCACGCTCAGCCTTGAGTTTATCCAAAACCCAAGCATATTTGAAAGAGCCTTTGCCCATCTAAAAACAAATTATTTCAATTGTTCTTTAGAAAAAAAAAAATTCTTTAAAAACATATTAATCAAATTAAATACTTTGTTTAGTTTCATTACAAACATTATAAAATTATATGTACAGAATTGCACAAAATATGTGAGAAATATCAGTTTTCATACAAAAAATTAAATATTACCTCTTGGGCTTCCTTCTCGAATTTTTCTATTGTTCTCTTGTCAATTCCACCGCATTTGTAAATCAAATGACCTGTGGTGGTGGACTTGCCGGAGTCGACATGTCCAATGACGACAATGTTAATATGAGTCTTTTCCTTGCCCATTTTGTACTAGTTTTTCCTAGATTTTCGATTCACTTTCTGCAACTAAAAAAGAAACAAAATTATTAAATCGGAATGCTCTGTGATCAATTTTTAAATTTAATCTTAAATATCCGTGTGCAACACGTGAATATATCGGAAGCTATCCGACAAATCACAATTGTGAACTTGTGTTACATCGCGATATGCAATATGGAATCCGCGGCGGCATCTGGAGGAATCGATTGCGCTCTAAAACGATCTCGACAAAATCGTATTTTAAAAATCCATTTCGTTCGGATTTCGCAAAAACATATTGCCGCGGCTGCGTGTTGCACGAGATTGCGCAATGTTGAACATTCGATCGGAATTGCACTCGATGTTCGAGCGCCTTTGTTCGCCGTCCACGTGGCCGAACATGAATATTCGAGAATGGTAACCGGCGGCCATTTTGTAAGTGATGAAGAGAGGAGCGGCGCGCTGTTGCCACGATCTTCGCCGACGCTCAACACCGCGCGATGCCACGTTATTGCAGATTCTTTTTGAGAGAGACTCTCCCATCGTCCGAATAAGTCGATCAATCGCTTTCCGCGTCCCTTTTTTTTTCTTTTACAGAAATCGCGGTAACTGCGACAGATATTTCGAGCAATCGCAAGAGAATCACGATGATACAGGTGGCAAATATGTTGCGTCCTTCGCACGTAGGGTACGCGACTCGGATCATGCGTGGAAAATTACACGGAGATTCCGTGGATGCTAATTGCAGTCGCTAGACAATTTTTTTTTTCCCGACACACCAATAGAACAAGATTTTTCGCGTTACAAAATTTCACATTTCTCACGAGACGAACTTTTGTCGGTACTGCGTGAATAACCGGATTTCCCTTCGGTCTCGCACGAGTGACGAATCGTCGATTATCGTGCGAAATCGCTTCTCGGAACTTGTTCGGTGCTCGACACGAGTCGATACCGCCCAGTTTTATTCGATCTTTACAACCACGAAATTCGACTGTTTTCCCGACTTAAGAATTGTTTTTCCGTTTTGTTAAACGCGTAAAACCTATTCTCCAGATTGCACTTCCATCGTAATATATTGCAAAAATGTCATTTAGGTTATTAAAAAATCAGTCTCGCGCACGGCGTTTCTTCATCGGGAGCGTTCGCGAAGGCAATTTTGTCTATCGTAAAAAAAAAAAATAAAAACCTATACAGAACACGATTCCGTACATAGATCTCTTTGCACACACGTTTTCCGAACGAAATCCTCCGCTATGACTACCACAATGAAAGAGAGAGAGAGAGAGAGAGAAAGAACTTTAACCTCGCGTTTCCGGCTCTCGGCACTGTCGCTCGAACACGTTGCCTCGCAGACAGCGCGTTTTTTCGATGCGAAACTAAAAAAGCGAGCTTAAAAACCGAAACCCGACGAGCAATTCGCCTCCAGCGACGCGATCGAGAGGGTTCGCAAACCACCGAGGCTCCAGCGCTGTGACAATCTCCAGCCGCCATAATGCATCCGGTCCGCGATCTCGGAGGCGTCTCTGTTGCCGGCTCGCGCAACCGGCGTTTGCTTATTTCGAATTTAATTTTCGTCAGGATTTTATTTTTACGATGAAAAACTATCGACAACGAGGAACAATCGTGGCTGAAGATGCCAGTTTACAGTTCGAATAAACTAAACGGAGGCCAAACGAGGCAAACTACAAGGATCAAATCGACCGGCCATGCGGCATCTTTTACCCGTCTACGACACCTCGATTAACGCACAAAAATTCACGAATAATCGCTCGAATATCGAAAAACTGTTCGCACAACACAATACGCCGTATCCGTTGGCGTCGATCTATTCCGTACCTGCGGTCCGATGCTACGTCCTCGAGCGGAGATACGGCGGATAGCAACTCAATAACGTAAACTACTCTAACAACCACTCACCTCGAAGTGCCGCGACAGAAAGAGTGAAAAAGAGACCCGGGCAATGAGGCGACCTGCGAAGAAACATGCGCACACGGTCGAGCGCAGCCTCGAATCCAGGCGTCATCGTCGACTCCAGCGCCATCTAGCGCGCTGCCACGTGCCGCACTTGGCGTAATACGTAATTGCAAAATGTCGAACGCGCGCGCGATAACCCGTATAAAAATTCGCAAAACGTTTAATTCCGAGTTGTCGATATTTTCGTTAGTTTTCCGAGAAGAATGCGCAATTTTCGGAATCATGGGGGTTTTCGATCATTCGAGCGCGTCTGGATTCGAGGCTACGGAATGACACACAGACGTAGAGCTCCTCGTACGTATACGCGACAAGGCCTCCCCTCGTGTTCGCCGCCGTGTTTGCACGTGTGCGTGTCCGTGCAATTCGAAGCTTCGAGAAAAAGAGAAAGAAGCATCGTCGGCGAGACACGTGCGAGCGAGCGAGATCGACGATGCGTGCATTGCAGTCAGGGATGCATTCGTGCGTGAACGACTGGGTTCAATGTTGCGACCCTGTCGCTATGTAGAATCGCAAAATACGTGATGTACACATACATTGACGCGGCGAGAGTTCCACATGGTTCTTCCCTGCGGCGGTCGACGAACGGAATCTGATCCAATTTGATGAGTGCGTGCTCTCTCTTTCTCTCTCTCTCTCTCTCTCTCTCTCTCTCTCTGATGCACCGCCATGCGACTCCGAAATACCGATGCTTTCACAGGTTTTGCATTTTTTTATATCGATATTTATACCGCGCCGATTACACTAAATGTGTGTAATTAACATTCTAATGTTTCGTGCCTCATGGAAATATAATGAAATTTTTTCAATCTTTGGATTTTAATTACACGATTTGATATTAGAAACAAATCATGTGTTGCAGCGAAAAAAAATATTTTACGTTCCTGTTGAGATTTATCCGATATGTTAATTGATATAAAACAGAGCAACATTGTATTGATAAATGATAACTGTTCCTCATCGAGAGAAAGACGATGAGGAACGGTCGAGGATAATCGGGAACGGTGAAAGGAGATTGCACACGCGCTCCGGGCATTAACGGTATCCGTTATTATGGCTCTATGACTGTGTATCGCTATTGTGAAGCGATCTTGTGTGATCTCTATATCTGTATTTTATATATATATATATATATATATATGTATATATATATGTATATATATCTAGAAGCATATGTGTATATACACACGTACACTAGATATACAGTACATATACATGCACTAAAACACATATTTATTCACTTTAACAGTTAATCGAGACAAAAGACAACTTGCATATCTGAATGCTCAGATAAAAAAAATTTTATAATTTAATCAAACACTTTCTTTACACGTTCATTTATTTCATGATTTCTACTTGTTTTTTTGTGAGTTTATTCAGCGTGAAATCCTAGTACGCCTACTGACAGGCAACCGGATATACTTCCGAGTTAAAGAACTTATTGAAGATTACGTATCGCACAATGTTGTGCAATCGAGCTTGTTACGTGAAAATAAATACGTCATCGGAAGCCATGAATGAATAACATACGTGTGTGTTACGTACTTGCAAGTCGAGTCAGACTCTTGCACAATTCTTGTTAATGACCAAATGGACAACATCATCTTATCGTTATCTATGTACAGATAACATAAGTAAAACAAAAAAAAACATTTCTGTACGCAAATGACTGCGACAATAAAACCGTCGTTAATTCTTGACGGCTGCAGACGTCCGTGCGGAGTATAAAGTTACTTTTTCAACTCCTCTCAAAAGCGCGTATTGATCGCGATTCTGGCTGTAACTCAGTTTTTATTGGCCTAGACTTCGGGGTTGGCGGACAAAGAAGGGGGGTGGTGGTTTCCGAGCCAGCAGTCGCGTCTTTTGTTCGTCTACCGGAAGAAACAAGATCCCGATGAATGTGTACGCTTTCTCTCCCCGTTATGATTGAAAAAGTTACGTGACACGCGAGTGTTTAAATCAAATCCGCAATTTAATCCGCGGCAAGTTTTCTTTCTCGTTGCGTCGCCGTGTTCAGCTTTCTTTCGATTTATTAGCGCATCAAAAATTTATGTAATTTTTTTTTTTAATTAAAAAATGATATATAAAATGTGTTTATTGTATTATCTATCAAGAAATATATTTTTGTTTTCCATTTTTTTCTTTTTCATAGAAAAACAGTTTTATTCACACGCACACACCAGGAAATTATAGAGCAAACGTTTGAATACGTAAAAATCTTATCAGTGAGAAAAATAAGAAGGCAGGAAAGGTTGGGTAAAGAGAGAGAGACACCGTTCTCTCTCTTTCTCTCTGTCGTCGTTTTCGCGAAAGAAAAGTCCGTGTGCGGTCCTCTCTTCAATATCGTCTATTTATATTTCAGGATTCCTACTGACATCCGATCGTACAAACACTCGTACGTGGGCTTGCGGCACAGCTCTAAGTTTCGAAAATTTAAAAATAACCTTCTATCGTCGTAGGAGAGAACAGATATATGTGTAGAAATGGACAAAAATGCGCGTGTGTGTGTACAATCACGCACGTAACGCAACGCGCCGGGACGCACACGCACGCGGCCACAATACATTTCACCGTTGAGAAGAATCGAAATGGATTTTCTCCTTTATCTCGTTTTTTTCTCCGATCACCAAGAACGTGAAATCGTTCCAATTTCACCGACTACAACTTTCGACGTTGTAATTGACGAGAACGAAAAACAATCAAGATTTTAGCGGCGATTTTGTGCCGTGTGTTATGATTTGGGGTATTACGACGTCGAAATTTGAACTCGTTGAAATTTACACGCCGCGATTTCACTCCGTGGTGTTTTAACACTTTGACTGCCAATTGTTATTTCAATTTTTTTTTGGTTTTTTTTTTTATTAATATTTGTTTAACCAACTGTGTATATATATTTATGCGCGACGATCTCCTAGAACTGCGTATTGCGAACAAAAATCAGTTGGCTTTCCAAAATCGGCTGTCAAAGTGTCAATCGCAGTGCTTTGCGTGTGTGACATATCTTTCTACGCTTTCCTTTTTTTTTTATTCTTCCACTTTCTGTTTGGGCTTTTTACTTTTTAGAGTTGTGTGTCTGTCTTTCGACGTACATACATAAATGATCGTCGACGCGTATCGCGGCACTGTCGTCGACATTTTGGTCAGTTCTCCGTTAATAGAAGTAAAATTCTCTCTCGCTTTTACACACTCTCGCACATACATACACACATTGTTTTACATAATAGTCTCATTCGTTCTCACTTTGCACAAGTACACGCGCGCTTGTTTTTTTTCTTTTTTTGTTTTTAATCGTTCTTTCACACACGGATGCACGTACGCATTTCTATCAGGCTTGTCATCTCTTATTGGGGAGATCGCAAAGTTGTACAGGGCGATTCAAATTCGTCGCATTCGTCGCGTAGGTATCCGACAATGTTTAAGAAAAAAGAAAAATACTTTATTCTTTAAGATTTAATACTTTCTAAGTAAGTGGAATAATTACATAGAGAATATATATATATATATATGCATATATATACATATACATATACGTGTATATTCTATCGGCATAATTAGTCTTTTTACGAATTTCATCGCAAAAGATCGGAAATGCTGAGATGCCTGTGTGAGAACGGTGCTGACTATCCAAATCACCCTATACAAGTTTCTCGATATATATATATATATATATATGTGTGTGTGTGTGTGTGTGTGTGTGTGTGTGTGTGTGTGTGTATTTATAATTGTATCTATATAT
>NW_018020734.1:57254-77308 GCF_002006095.1 Pseudomyrmex gracilis
TATATATATATATATATATATATATATATATATATATATATATATATTCATGTATTTACAAAAGGTCGTTCGTTAAATGTTAATATTCAATTTATCGCAAATGTTATTACATTATAACTTTATTCCTGAGTAACCATTCATTTAAGAGCCTTATCGAGAGACTCGCCTCTCCCTCTTGTTTTATTTATACATCAGATAAAATCGTTTTTTTTTAATGCTAAGCGCCGTGACGTGTGATCGAGTGTAATGAAATGAGAAACACACACAAAGAAACGCATAACGACGGTATGGATATTTTTCTCTCAAGAGCGTTTTTTTTTTTTTACACAAATCATACGGATACTGGCCGCATTTTAAATTTGAGGATTGTGAGATGTAAAACTATGCGGGTAAAAAGTTTAATAAGATAACCGCTACGCGTACAAGAAAGGTTGCAATTTAATAATAGCACATGTACGCTCCGCATCAGAAATTATCTTGACAAATCTTGAGAAATATAAATTTTTTGTGTGTTGTTTTCACATTGTTTGGAACGAAAATTCGAAAACACAATTAATAAAATGTTTTATAATTGAATTCACTGTGGATGCTCGAGATCGATTACGCGTTATTGTGCAACCGAAGAAAAATGAAAAACTTCGTTGTATCTTTTTTCATATTCTTTACAGGTATATCTTGTGTGAACTAAGTTTTCTATGATTAGATATATTTTCCGGAAGAATCTGGAAGAATCAAACATCGCTTAAACCGTTGTGGTGTTTTCCTAGAGGATAAATTTGTTTCAGACTCACATCTGAAGATATAGAATTTTCATTGCGAGTTATCTATCGTATATCGATTTCGTGCTATACTACTACTCGACAATATTTCTCCCTCTCTCTCTCTCTAACTAAAGTATACGTTTGTCACGAATCTTCTCGCGCGCAAATGCCACAACGGAACGACGTTTGGTTTTTTGGCAACAATTTAAACGTGCATTTCGAATTATAATTTTTGCATATGTAATAGTAAAATTGATTTTCTCTTATCCCTGAAAACAAAACGATTTCAAGGTAGGAGGAGGAAAGAGTTTTCTTTGTTTTATATAAAAATGCCTGGAATGTCGATAATATATCTCTATATATATCTCGGTCATTCGATATGAGATAGCGTAATCGTGTTAAGCATTAAGGATTCCGTTTGCATGCACGATAGCGATACATATTAAAGGCGAACCGATTATTGTTAATCTCTCGATCATTTTGTGGAGTTTTACGCGGAGATATTTATAAGTAATCGGCTTTGTGTGTCCTAAAATGGAAGAGCGCGATATACAATTTTACGATCGCTCGTATCTATATATATATATGTGTGTATATATATATGTATACGTATATCCGTTTTTTTTTTTCAAGTAAAGTTACAAATATTTACGTGCTTGAAACAGAATATGTTAAGTACATGTACTTGTGATATAACCGCAGTTACACTCTCTCTTGGCACACGTGATGCGTGTTTCGATATTTTGTACGTTTTTGCTACGTTTTTTTTTTTTTAATTTTTTAAAAAATTTTTTTTATTACTTTAATGTGGATTTGTTTTTATTCGATATACAAACGCAGAGTGACGTCTTACATCTTGTGTGGTATGTACGTGTGCAACCTAAGGAAGACCATCATTAAACTTCTTGGCACTATGTAGATTAATAATTTATTAATTTATTAATTTATTAATTGTGCAGTCTGGCGCGAGATCCACAAAATGATGAGAAGTTCTAACGACATTTTTCTTTTCTTTTTTCACATTAGCAATTACATGAAAACTTGGTTGTCGAGAAAAACGTACGATTAAATGTCTATTTAAATATATGCAAAACTTGTAAATTTGGCTTTATAAAAAGTTCACGAACAATACACATGCATCGCGATTGTATGCATAATTATCGAAAAACGTTACGTGAAACTTTTGCTTATGATCGATATGATTTCTCTTTCTAAGGGAAAAAGTTTTTGGACTTTAAAATTGTCGTTAAAATTAGAGTTTGTTAGATGTTGGATCGTGACGTTTAATCATTAAATGTAATTAGGCAATGGAACACACACTCGTATGTGTGTGTATGCGTGTTGTGTGAGAAAAAGAGTCGGCTAAACTTTACAATGAAAATGTTGAGTGAGTAACAAGATTTTGCTTTCCTAATAAATCTCATACTTCTGTACATGTACATCTACGTGCGTCATTTGTGAGAAAAAAAATACCGTTATATTTTCATAAAACTCAATTTCGCGTTAAAAAAAAATTATACATAAGTGTTATTATGATAGAGATGATCTGATTGTGGATCGTTGATAATTGATATCGACCACGTCAGTCGTGTGTCCGAACAATAATAAGTGTCGCGCTATTTTTTTTCCAAGATATTCTACAATTTTCTTATTTTCTTATAGCTTGTATCTTATTCGGTTCAAACGAGTCAGAGAAAAACGCCTGGCTGTCGTCAATTAAATTCAGTCACGCTCTTTTGAACTGTGGCACTCTTTTTAAACATTCTCTCTCTTGTGACAATAAGTTCAATAAGTATGCGGTTAAGTTGTAAAGTTTAGGAAAATAATAACAATAATACTAAAGGACTAAGGAAAATAATATAATTGTGATTATATTACTATATCGCATGTGTGTTTTCAATATCATGCAAATTATCAAAATTACACGTCGCGTTAACTTTCCAGTGTTCTCAGAATTAATATAATATAATAAATTTACGAATTTAACAAATATAATACACTGTTGCGATAATTATTTATTCTGATATTTTTGTTTCGCGATTCTTACGATCGATAAAACGTAGTATAATACGTAATTTGTACGTTTAATAGGGTCAACATAGATTATCGCTAATCACAATCAAATTCTGAACATATATATCACAGCCAGTTAAACAGCGTAAAATATACAGCACTGATAACACTATTTACACGTAATCATCATTTACGTTAGAAGAAATTCCACTTTTGAGGACAAGAGGTGAACTCGAAAACGCAATATATATATTTATATTATTATATACTTCCGGATGTGCCGAGTGGCAAGAAACTGATGATTGCATTATAATATGTACAACATACACACCGTGGCTACGTTCACGATCACACGTTGTTCGTATATTATCGTTGTCCACAGCACATAACGTCAAAGATTGTAATCAAAGTACGCCGATCTACACATACGTACGCAAATCACTCCACACGTTACATGCATATATAAATTTAGTATAATAATGTAGATAATAATTGTCTAAGTAAGGCGTATTTAAACGTATTCTCTCATTCCTTCGTAACGAGTCTCTCTCTCTCTCTCACTCACTCACTCTTTTTGCGCTTTCCAGTGATCCATTTTTCCCGTTGTTGCGAATGTAATGCACACATTGTGTTGTTGTTGTCGTCAATCTATAAGAACGATTTCCAAAATAAACCACTCGATAGGGTCTTGGCTATGAAACAATATATTGAATCTTATCTACTTTCAGTCACGTATGTTATCTCTTCCAATCTCGATATCACACACTTTCTCTTCTCCCCTCTTCCCCGAAATAAGCCGAATTTTCCACAGAGACAGAGACAGGGAGACTCGAATCCTATTCGAATCTCGTCTAACCTTGGGATCGTGCGTACGCGCACGTACGGGAGTAAAATGGTATCTCAACGGTTTTATCGCCCCTAACGTTTTACAAATTCCTAAGAAATTTACAGAGGTGTTCTAAATCAACGTGGCAGTAGTAGAGAATAATGTCCCCCCTCCCTTTCCCTCTCTTCTCTTCCCCATCGACCGCGAAGAGCGCCGTAACTCGAGCGGACGTGATCGCGCGGATCGCGCGCGCTTGATCCTCCGTGAAGCTTTTTATTTATTTATTTTTTTTCGTAGTAAGAGCACTTAATCGCGCGCTATGTGTTTCCGAACTGAACTACCGATTGCGATATATTTTTTTTGTCTTTTTTTTTGTTTTTTTTCTTGTCTTTGTTTCTCTCTATTCTTTCGGGTTACCGCGATCTCGCAGCACGGCGGGATCAGTTTACCAGATACTGATACTTCTTAAGGATAATTCCTTACATGTGTTTGTGTGTGTAGTAGTAGTAGTAGTAATAGTAGTAGTAGTAGTAGTAGTAGTAGTAGTAGTAGTAGTAGTAGTAGTGTAGTAGTAATAGTAGTAGTAGTAGTAGTAGTAGTAATAGTAGTAGTAGTAGTAGTAGTAGTAGCAGTAGTAGTAGTGGTATAGTCATTATTCAGCGTGAATATCATACAGATGAATGAGCCATAAGTCTCGCGGAGTTTACGTTCATTTCTGTCGAGTTGATGTCCCTTTCGAATCTGAAGATTGACAGTGGCATAAATTCGATGTAAAAGTCACCTGAGATCTCTCGTAAACGTTGGACTTTTCTTTATATTTTTCTCTCAATTTTATCAATTATGTTACAAATACGATGCTTAATATTTTTCGAATCTGCGTCTAAAAACTTTTCGTCTTCGATCAATTCTTTGTATTGTTTTGATAAGGTTTTTAAATTTCATTCGTAAAATAAATGCAAACACACAATAAAACCCACGAAACACCTCACAGAGCATCAGTTTTGTTTTCCACAATGAAATTGTGTCAGCTTCTTCAATCTTCGTTTTCGATAATGCATCGACTCGGTTATGCTCGACTTTTGGTTCCCTCAGATTATTCCCTTTTTTTTTCTCTACCTTTGCAACGCGAGGATACACGATAAGAAGGAAGAAAATTCAAATCCTTATTAGAGTTGTTCTCTTTTTTCATCTTTCTTCCGCTTATCGTTTTGGAAATTTAATCTGTCTTTTAACATGCCGAAAGTTTCAGATATTACGGGATAATTACAAAGTCAGGTGACTGTTGAAAAAATGTATACGTCTAGTTGTAAAAGGCTATTCGATTATTTATAAATGTTAAAAAGATCGCTTCTCCGCGTGTTACAAACGTCCCGTTTAAAGAGAACAAAATCGTCCCTTTATATCGTCTCTTTTGTTTTTTCGTTCTTGACAAGGTTCGCGCGCTCGTGTATCGTTTTTGTACGTGTTCTTTTCTTCCTTCCTTCCTTCCTTATATTTTGCCATGGAAAAAAACAAAATAGTACATACTCGGTTCGACTGTCTCGGAACATTGCCTACGAAGATGATGACGTTTGTTGATTTTTTTTTTTTTTCGTCATAAACAGAAGATTATATATATGCCGTACTCTTTCGGAATGTGTTAATCCCTTATCGTTGAAAATGACTAAACGGATAAACAATAACCAATCAGGTAGAAACATAAGTCGGAAGCAGGTGATGTAGGTGATGACTTTAGTTGGTCCCGAACATGAGTTAGTAGAGAGTTGTGCAAGAATCGTAATTACTCAATCTCAATTATTTATAAATGTAAATTTTTAAATGTATCACAATCAAATATTTACTTGAAAAAAAGCGCGAAATATAACATTTAGTAAAATAAAGAAATAAATATTATATTAGAAATATTAGAAATATATATTAAAATTATGCATGTAACGAATTATCTATAATTCCTTTTAGCCAATTTGCGTCCATGTATAAAACTACCTTGGATGTGCCACACATTGCGTATAAATTTTAATTTTTTTATTCAAGAACGTGGTTATAACAGTGCCAATATGGCCTTGTTAAGAAAGTTTCAATGACTAATCTGTGCGACATAGTAATTATAATCTTTGCACGAACTCGCTCTAGAAGAGTCGCGCATCGAAACGTGTCGACCGTTGCGTCACGGATCTCAGCTCATGGCTACACTGCGCGCGCCGATCACAATCATGCACTCTTTCTCTCTTTCTCTCTCTCTCTCTCTCTCTCTCTCTCTCTCTCTCTCTCTCTTTCTCTCTCTCTCTCTCTCTCATTTAACTCTGCATCTTAACTATTACGAAAGCTATCTAGTAATTAACCTATACGGTTCTATAACGTACGGATCAATTATATTCTGTGGCAGTTTATTTACAGTGCGGCTCGCGTCGCGGCCCTCTAATGTTTGCACGATCGATTCGCAAATGAACGTTTGCCACTGGCTGTTCAATTTCGACGTTCAACGTCGCTGAAAAAGTTAAAAGTAAAATTATAAAATTTACAATATAGCTATGAGAGAAAAACGCTGAGATTTTAAATAAAATTACTTTCTAGGGAATTGTGTGGAATCATATAAGAGAGAGATCTCCTATTGTATATATGTATGTATGTATATATATATATATATATGTATATATATATATATATGCAATCCTCTTTTTTTTCATATCTAACAAGTTACGGGCCGCGGCCCGGCCGCATCTACCTTAACGTTGTCTATTTACAGGAACAGCACGATCATGTAATTGAGATATCTGGCGCTAGTGGTACCGTTGAGCTTCGTGCCGCCGCCGTTCTCCTCGTCGTTCTCGCTGGCAGTGTCGCCCTTTATCTCGACGATGGTGTCGAGCCTCTCTATCGCGCCCCGCTGGGGATGATAGTTGCCGGAGCTCTCGCTCTCGGCGGTCTCGTCGGAGTCGACATCGATCGAACGGTCGTTCACCTGAATCTTCACCACGGCATCCACCGGGTACTTGTGGTTACCTTCGTCACTAGAGGACGTCGTCGCGACCGTCGCTGTGCCGGATTTACCGGCGGCCTTCGTGACAATGCCGGCCTCTCGCTCGCAGCGCGGACAGGTCTGACCGTTGGACGAGCCTTCGTCGCTCTGACAGCGGAAGCAGATCAGGTCGCCGTCGCTCGAGAAGTCGCAGTGCTCGCAGTGTACAACGACATAGCCGTTACCCCGGCAGAGCTCGCAGATCGGACTCTCGTCGCGGTCTGTGAGCAGATCGACGTATTAGGATCGACAGAGTTGTCTCGTGCGCGCGTGCAATCCTAAAATTGTTATCCTCTAAGAGGAAATTGCGCAAAGCATTAAAGCCAAGAAAAAAAAACACCAAATAACTGCGTAACTACTATCGGTGCGAGATCAAAAAAGCGAGATTATGGCGAGTGCAATAGCATAGTAAAAGTGTAAGGGATGTGAAAAAATTATTATGGTCTCTTTTTTTATAGGTAGAGTAAAGAGGAAAATATATGCACATGTGTGCGTTTGTGAAGTCATCTGCACAGGCACTATGTAGCAAGAAAAATTGCTACATTGAATAATTATACTCACTATTGTATTGGAAGATACATTCTCTCGGGGAGTTTTGGAAGAATTAGGAAATTAATAAAAATATTGTACTATAAAAGAATAGGAGAATAATCACCAAGTAGAGTCGGGAAAACTGAAAAAAAGACTAGAAAGAAATGCAACTTGCACGTGTGTTGCGTGGTTCCGTTATCCTGTGTACATATCGGTGTATGATGAATGAGAAGGTCACAGAGTTAATGGAAAACACCAAAGCCACATCAAAATTAATTAAGCAAAGCGAACGAACTTTGTTCAATCCTCGGACCAGAATTGGTCGAGGTACTCGCCTCTCTCGACGTCACCTCGATCGTCCTCAGCGTCTCTGGCAATTCTTCCGCGCTGTTCCTGCGTCGGGTGATATCGAGGTGACGTAACCGACACCGGCTGCTCCGGATCGCGGTACGATCGCGGCGACGTCTGCGCCACGCGTTCCTGATCCGAACGGTAGGAGCGCGGTGAGGACAGCTTCGTCGGACTTCTATAGGCACGAGAGGTTCCCGGCTCTTGGAGCCGATCTTCAATACGCTCCTCCACGTATCTGCCGGGGTACGAGCTGGGTGTTTGCGGTTGGTAGGTGCAGGTGCGCGTCTTCTGATCGCACTCGCTGCACAGCAGCAGGTTTGACTTGCTGCCGGGCCGCGAGACGTAACCGTTACAGGTACCGTAGTAACGCTCGTCCTCGCCGTCGCTGTCGAAGAAGTGCTGGCTCAGGCTACCAATCGACTTCGTGTCACTGAAGACCTTCGCTTCGTCCGGCTCTTCCTGATCGTCAACGCCGTATCTATAAAAAGACAAAAGCGGATCGATTCATTGTACGAGCGCGAACGCGCGGCACCTTTTGTGAGTCACAATACGGATATATTACGGTCGTTCGTAGCTATCAAACGCGAAAGTTATTACTTATACGCCTTCTTCTGCGCTAAGAACTGTTATTTATCACATTTACGAGCTATGAAAACTCGGCTCTTCTCGTCACATTCGAGTAATATCGTTTTATACGTATGTTTTTTGCGATATTTATTACAGAGAGAATTGCAGTACGTGAGAGTTTGCGATACGTGATTATTATAATGGAACAAAAGAAAAACAAACGACAAAAAGCACGTGAGGAATAACAGGTACATGTTTGCACGAATATTCATACCTATTAGCGGTCTCGACAAGGTAGCGACGTATCCGCTCGAGTTTGGTCTTGCCGCGCTCTCGCGGCATTGTTTCTCGTTAAATAATGCTCTCTCGGTTTCTCTCATTGTTGTCCTCGACGCTCGAGGTCGAACTGCCACCGCAGATCTGCATCTCGATTTCGGCCAGTCGGTGCTCGACCTCCCATTGCTGCTGGCTCAGTTTGACGCTCATCGCCGCGTTCTCGCTCTCCAGGCATTTCAGCCGCTCGCGTAGCCGCTGAATTTCCGCCAGCAGAGCATCGTGCAGAGGCGTCGCACCCTCGCTCATCAGCTGCGTCGTGCTGTTGTAGGTCGTGCTTGAGAGAAAATGGCCAACTATTGTTGGAAAAATACATATGTACATATTATTAATAATGCGTGTAAAAATAAATCAGTATAATAATTTTATAAAATTTTTATTGCATAGTTTTTATAAGCGTGTACACACGTTGTAATGATCAACGAATGAATAAGGCGCAGAATAAAGCAAAAACTCAAATAACTTGCGACGCAGCCAACTTGTTCTCCAACTTGAAATCTAAAAAAGATCGCAAAAAGATTTCAACGAAAAAAAAATCAATTTTGTTTTTAGCAGCTGTGCACGTGAGAATACGGATTATCGTCTTTTTTGGCCACATTAGAACAATATGTTGCGCGTGGTATGTACATGCAATTACTCGATCGTTGAAAATTACATGAGAAGCGCAGAAAGCAACAAACGAGCGTCGACGTGTGCGCGAATACAAGATGAGTCCCTCTTGCCCAAGAGAGAGAGAGAGAGAATCACCCATAGTCTTTGTGATTCGCTGATGTTGATTAATGCGCGCGATTAGTATTTCTCTCTTGCAGCTGGCTGTGGCACTCGCACGCTAATAGAATTCGCATATAAGATGAGCCGCCGTTTCGCGACGGAGGGAGGCGGCATTCGGAGTTGATACAACGTGAAGGTGAATTAGCATCAGCAAACTCTCTGCTAATTAATTTAGGAATCGCCCCGCGTGTACTAATATATCATTCGGGCTATTGTCCAGGGGCTCGTCTTGATCGTGTCACACTCCCTCGCATTAACACATCAACGGCCCGGGAATTGCGCGGCTGTTTAGAGCGCGTGGCGTTTCTTCCGCGGGAATCGTGCGCGCGTCGCGATATAATTCGCCGGTTGATAAACCTGGCTCTCAGCTCCGGTTGACTCGCATCCGATTTGTTATCGCCGTTAGTAAAATCTGTCGATATATATTTAATCGAGTGAGAGAGATGGGGGGGGGGGTCTGAGGGGGAACTGAATAGCGCGTTGAGTGTATGCACCATATATCCCATCTAGCGAAGAGCTTGTTCGAAAACCGGAAACGTCCGATTACCGCGCGCATTTCCCACGGCGCGCACGGAGCAACGCAGGCGGGGGATTTTATTTCCCAAACGACATATAAACGTCGGCAGAAACACGTTAAATCGTTACTACCTATATCCTATCTATCGGGGTTAATGGTTCCCGGTATTTTACGAGTGGCGTCGAGCGTCGCGCGCTCCGTCATTCATTATCTCGCGCGCGATATTTCTGAACTCGCACACCTCCTCTTCGTATCGGCTCTTTTATAGCGCGCCGATAAACGCGCGAAACCGCGTTCGCCCGCGTCCGGTTAGATTTGATTTTCCAAACGAGAGATCGCGCCCTAAGAAAATTCCGATCTGAAACCCCTCTTCATGAGGGAACGCGCGCCGAGAAATTTGCGCGCGCAAAAGGCGCAATGATAAAGTCTCTTCCGGGTGTGTGTATGCACGCGACGGGAGTTCACATCAATCTTTCTCTTCATTAACAATGATAAACCGCTGAAATGTTTATTCACAAATACGATCATTAATTTTAGCTTAGATAAATAAACCGTGACAAATATAAATAATATAACGACGCGCGTAAATATTTTCGACGAACACGCTATATGAGATGAATGATGATAATAACTATTTCTCTGTGACATTAAAACGCGGTTCCCTCCGTAAATTTATTTCGAGGTGGCGCGCGCTCTCTCTCTCTTTTGTTCTGAAAATATAATTCCGAACGCGCGGGGACGGGAGTTATTATAAAGATGTTCAATCAAACGCGCATAACGACACACTGTGCGATATATACAAATATTCACTCGGCCTTTCTAAAAAAAAGTCTTTATATGCCATACGTGAAATATTGATGACTAGAAAGTGAAAGAGGCTACAACACAAAGGTCTTCTTATTCTCTTCTTCGCTGTGTTCGCGCTTCACTTAATCGCGAAGTCTTATAAAGTCTATAAGAAACTAACGGTTTGTGCGTCAGCAGTTTGCGCGCGAACACAGCGTCAGCCGGCGTTATCTCTCCTCGGCGCAATGATTTATATACTCCCGCGTGTAATGTTATCGCGATAGAATCGCCGGAGGTCGGCGGTATCGCGCGCGAAAATAATATCCGATGTGAAGAGATTTCGCACGATTTTACGATTTTACGCGGAATCTTCTTTCGTACGTTGTTAAATACGAGAAATATGATATCAACTCTGTTTTTTAAATGTAATAAAAAATTTATCTAAGTCGTAGCGACATTTCTCTCCGCCCGCAACTATTCCGGCGGGTACGGAATATATGAATCTTAATGTATATAAATTTGTTTATATAAATCTTCTCTCGCGTCGGGGGGCGGATGCGAACTTTCTGCTGCCTTACGGCAGTAGCACTGTTTGTTCGCTCGTTACCTGTATTGACTTTCAAATTCGACTTGTAATTCTCCCACTCTGATTGACAAACAATCGACACTCCCGTGCGGGAGAAAACAGAGAACGCTTATTCTCTCAGAACGCGTCAATTCGCACGAGCAATACAAAATCGCTCCCGTTTCGCGGTCTATTCCCAGCTATATCCGAGCGCGTACTGATATCTGAGTCTAAAATATAAATTTCAGCTTCTACACAATTTTACGCGATTTTAGTGGAGTTATGAGATCGGAACAAAGATCAAATTACCGTCGCGTTTTATCAGTGATCAAAAAATGCGCGAGTTTTATATATAAATTACACATTCGTTGTTTCGCGAGAAACAATGTATATCTGCCCATCTACGTTTTCATTACACATGTAGAATCCGCTCCGACATGTAATTTTTTTTCTCTTGAATTCGTCGTGTTATAAACTCACATTTCACGCGCGTAAAAAGGGACAGTTTATTTGAATAAATACGCGCTCGTATTTTCTGAAATATACCGTATGTTCATTAATCACGTTGTTTCTTTTTGATGTTTTTTTTACGTGACACTGAGACAAGAGGGGGGGGGGGAAACTTACCGGTGGACTGCCTTCTGGTGGAGGGTTGCGTGGCGGCCGCATGCGGCACCCTGGCCGTCTGCTCCTCGCTACTGGGACCGCTGCTGGCCGCGCTCGTCGGACTCTCCGTGCCCCTAGGTACGCTCGCGTCCCCAGTGATCCCCGTGGTTGGCACAGTACGACGCGCCGTCACCGGACTCGGGCTCGGCGAGAACAACGAGGCGGCCGTCGAGTACGCGTGTGTGGCCTTGAGATCGATCGGCGATATCCACATCTCCTCCAACGGCACGCGACCCCGCGACTCCACCAGACCGGGCGTGCTCTGGCATCTGGGCATGGCAGCTGCAAATTCGCAACCCGTTTTATAGCACACGACGATCTTCTCTTTAACAGGGGGGCTATTTTAACTTTCGTTAAAAGAATATTATTTCGATCGCGCGCGCCAGAGAGAAATTTAATATCTTTTATATATATGTATTTTTTTTCTGTTTTTCGTTTTCCGTTTCCTCTTGGTTTCATTTTTCATTTTTTTAATATCGTTTACGAGTCATAAAAGAAGAAAAAAAAACAGCGTCGGTTTTCCAATCTTGTTGAAAACGACACCGCCGTGTGAAAAGCTCAACCGGAGAATTTTCCGCTGGAATTTTCGATACACCACGTCGCGGTGCAGAACGGGCTGGCCATTTATTTAGAATATCACTCATACGTGATGCAAGTCCTTCGTGAACCGTGCGCGGCAGCATCGTGTTTACGCACGTCGTGCCCGATACGATATCTGTACCGCGTTCTCGAATTTCCGCGCTCTTCGACCGTCCTGACATTTAACCGACAGTGTTCAGTGACATCCACACGTTGTTGTGCCGTTTTCCCTTTGTTCGTTTGATGCGAGTCCTTCGGTTCCCTCTCGAGCAAAACGCGTAATTCTTCGGATCCTTATGGAGATTTCCGCTCTGTCTTCAATAATGTATCGTTATTGCGAAAGACGTATCGATCCGGTCGTTATAAACGACTTTGGATCATCGACGGTGTCATGTTCGCTTATGCAAAATAGACAGAACCGCGTTTGCGTTCTCGCAAAACGAACGCGACACAAAGTAACAAATTATGATAAAATACAGCAAGCTAGGAATATATATATGTTTTGCATCTTACTTGCAAATATATATGTAAATCTATATAATGTAAAAATATATAAACGTTCAGTGTTTAGCAACACGTCAGCTCTGCACAACGGTTTAGCTACTAAATAGCGCGTAACGTTTGATCGTTTATGTAGGATGTGTGGGCTGTCGGATCAGGTAAATTAATCCTTCTAATTAAAGCGACCTTTAAATACCATGACATCATGCGGGGTAAATCGCGTGTCGAGACGTTAATAGCAGAGACCCGACGCGACGGCAGACCCAAAAAAATTGTTATTATGAAAGAGAGACGCAATCCTCTCTTGCAAGTTATTTACGTCACAACTCCAGAATAAACTCCGGGTGCATAAGTTACACATTTCGTTACGGGAGTAACTTCTTTTTTTTCTATATACATATATATATATATATATATATATATATATATATATACATATTTATATAGATATAGATATATGTGTATGTGTAGCTTTACTTCGAAAAGATCTTCGTTGAACTGCAATTTGCAAAGTACCACTCCGCATACTTCTAAACTCGCGACGTGCATATTTTTAAACTTGCAGCGTCAACAACGCGACGCGCATTTCTCTCACTCTTTTACGTTAATTAGAGTACGTTGCACCTCGCCGATAGCGAGGCGGATCAATAAGTCGTCGGAGATCTCGCCTCTTGCTATCGCAGATATACACATTGCCACTTCCTTCTCGCCGCCGTAACTCACGTCACGCATTCGCACACTTATTAACGCGACCTAATTAATTTATCATACGCCGTTCCGCGACGACGATGTAGAAAAAAATTGCTGTTAAAATTTTTCTTTTTTTTTTTCGGGGAGGTTAGTCGAGATGAAGCGCAAGCCATCGAGTGAAAGTCCATCGTTGCAATGGTGATGAATGGCACGAGAAGTTTACAAACGAAATAAGTTTCTGCAAACGCGCGTAAGCGGTTTATCGAAAAATGCAGCGATGGATTGCTCGCGACGGACCGTTCGCATTTTCAAAAGAAGTGGGGCGACATCCCTTAAGGAAATAGTTGCGCGCTTGCAAAGAATATCTCCTTCTATTCAGCGACGCTTTTATAGCTTCTTCTCAAATGCGTGTGTGTGTGTGTGTGTCAAAATTATATTTTTCATTCTTGAGGAAAATAATAAAAAAAAAGAGAAAAAAATGTTCAACCAAAATATCCGTTTGCAATAAAGGTTCACAGATTTTTTTACATTTTCGTGGGTTAAAACATTGTTTTTTTCTTTTCAATTTTTTATATTTCAATCCCCCCGTTCTTTCTCTCACCTCTTTATTTCTCCTCTTTTCTCACACTTAAAGAAAAAAGAAAAAAAACAGTCTCTAACTTCTCGTCGAGAATGCACGGTCAGATATTTCCTTCCATTTTTCTTAATTTGTTTTCTGGTATTTGTGGTTGAGGAAAATGCGTTCAGCGGTTTCAGGACAGCCCCGTGTATGTACGCATATTTTTTGCCGGAAAATGCAAAGGGAATTGCGAGACGAGGATATTCCCGGTACTCTCGCTGACCTAGAGACCGAAAAAGGTGGTGGATCCGCCATATAGCGCTACTACGACCGTCCGCGTATTTCGGATCAACGAGGCGCTCGGAAGAGAAGAATCGCGGGGACGTCGAACCATTTGTCTCCATCAGCCCAACATCGACTTTCGCTGCTTCGAGTACTTCGACCCGTTCATTCTTCGCGCTGTTACATGTGCACGCGGAATTAGGTCACGAAAACATTCCGTATGCGAAAACGAATAAATCCTCGAGATAGAGATATCGAGACGGAGGTCTATTCATCGTCGGAACGTTGCGCGTTTAGCATTAAACCCGTCCAATTTCCATCTCGCGTTTACCTAGCGTATATCTCTCCCGCATTAGACAAATGAAACGCACGAGGGAAATATAAGATGGCGGTGAATATTCGCCAACCATAATCGAGAACAATTTCTGCGTATATAAATATTACTTTTAATCCTAAATGTGTAAAATATATACATCCACGAAAATGTGTGTGTGCGCACGAAAAATATATTTAAAAAGAGAATGCAAATGTTATTAAATAATGTTATTAAATTTAAATATAAATTAAAAGAAAACACGTTTTAGAGAGTGAAAAAGTGTTGTATTAGATTGGTGCGGAAGTAATTGCGGAATTGTTACTTTAAACTTCATTTAAAAATCGCAATTATTTTTTCACCGCTCTGAGCGTCATTGATGTATCTTTATTTTGTTATTGCACTAAAGCTTCTCGACACCAACTTCTCGAAAAGAGAAGAGCGCCAATAACCGTACAAAGGAATTGCTGTAATCAAATACGAACGGCAAGTTCGCCTCGAAATTTATATCTTTTGAAACTTGTTTGACCGAAGTTCAACGACTGAAAATCTTCGAAGACATTAACCTGGGAATATACGTGTATCAACGATCGCGGTACTGAAAAGACTCAGCCAGGCGGAGACGTGATTTCATTGCGGATCGTTCAAAAGATTTTCGTCAGCGTGTACTGGTAACATAGGCATGACGCGAAGAGACGAGGAGTTTAATTAATTAATTCTCGCGCGGGCGCGCGCGCAAAGCAGCCGCCCTTTGCTCACCCTGCGGTATAAGGTGGCGAAGTTTGCCGTGTTACGCACGAAACTTTCGAGCACGGCGTCGTCATGGAACTGCGGTACACATAATACAGTCGTTTATCCCATGCACAGCCTCGAGAATTTTCCCACCCGCCGTGGAAGAAAAATAAAAATTGTTCTCCGTTGTAGACGTAAATGGGAGTCGAGTAGTTTCCATCTGCAATAAGGTAGTTCCAAGTATTTTTCCTTTGTAGAAAATGCGACGTTGGCTTTGCACCACCGATCTTCGAGAGTGTAAAAGAAAAATATATATTTTATCCCATAAAATACAATTTAGACGCGCGTTTCATTCGGTCGCAAGTGCGTATTGTTTGAGAAGAAAAACATTTATCCTCGAGAAAATACAAAAATCATTTGACTGTTACGGCGCATCTTCGAAATGTTTTATTTACGCGTTTTATTACTATCTTCTGTCGAGCATCTCGCGCATTCCCCGTTATAGATTAAACAAGCATCACTCCATTTAACGTTTGCATGACATCCCACTTACGTTTAGAGGCTCGTTACGTTTTCCGCGAGAGGAAACGAGAGGAAATTATGCGCGGAACAAAAAATAGGAGAACACACCGCGAGCGTTTTTCCAGCAAAAATTGAGGTCGAAAAGAATGTTTTGAACGACGACTTTTTGGGAATAAAAAGCGAGCGAGAGAGATTTTGATAGCATATAACCCTCGAGGCACTCGACTTGTGGTGTACACCGGGTCTTTTTTAGGCACGCGAATGTGTATTTCATCGCAGTTTTGCGCAATCCAAGAGACAGAGAGAAAAAGATAAGCCGTTCCATTACCTTCGTAGCGTTTGTTTTTGTAACACGATAACGTTTGTGGAATTAAAAAACAAAAGAAAGAGAAGAAAAATAAGAGAGACAAGAAAAAAATTAATATCTCAATAATGTATATAACTTGTGAACGACTTAATTCCGACTCTCTCGCGACGCTCTACTGAGGAAAATTCCAGCAGAAATTAATCGAAGAATAAAAAAGTTTGTCGAAGCTTGTTAAACTACAGTTTTATCTCTATTAGAGAGCGAATATATTTCCTGAAAATTGCTTCTCGCGCGGTTGAGAAAAATGCAAAGATGTATCTCCGCTCGACGATTATTGTACGTAGATACCAAGGCTTCGAATCAAGGCTTTCCACATCGGTTAATTCGTTAATATGCCAGCGACGAGAGTATCTTGATGGAATTTCCGTTCTCGGTTCCGGTTTTGAAGTTTTGCGAGTGGCATCCGCGCCCCGAGAACAACTTACCTCGCCGAAGGCGCGTAAACTTCCGTGCTTCTAGCTATTTTAACGACGGTAACGAGGAAAGTTTCATGGGGAGGCATCCGCGCGTTTTGGTTTGCGCGCACCGAGCCAGCCACAGCGAGCGCGCGACGCGACGCGCGTCTTAGTCGAATTCGAGGCTGTGTCGAGGAGCGACTTCGAGGGCCGAACGAATTGAAAAGTGGTTTTCAAGCGCGCACTTCCGCGACTTCGTGAACATGTTACGCAAATGCAAACACGCGCGAGTGATCCTCGAAGCAATCAAAACAAACAAAAGCCTGCTTGATTTCTGTCCTTTTCAATAAAAATGTTTATTTGACGACTTTTTGCCGAGACGATCTTTTGTGTATCTTAAATTTGTATTGAGAAGAACACAAATCAAGTGTCGAAGCGTCAATACTTGTTATGAATAAATGATACATGTTACACGCATTAATATACAACCGCGTCAGCTTTGTGTTATTTGTAATTTGTGTTAAACATTTTCCTACCAGAAAAAGCGTGTGTAAATAATCACAATCGATTCTCTCGATATTGATTGCTGCCACTTTTATCTCGACGCTGATTAGACGTTTTTAGGATGTGTTTCTCGATTAATGTCGTACATATCAAGACGCACGGTAGTACTTCTTATACGCGAAATTCATGCGATTGAGAAATGAGGAGATTTTCATGGAGCAATATCTCAAGAACGACTGAACCGATCACTTTTGTTGTAGTCTCAATCGCTTCATAACAAAACACTAAAAAACAAAACTATTCTTGCGTTTTTTACAGTCACGTGACAGGGAGAAGAGAAAAAACACTACGTAACTAAAGTAACGTGACTGCACTTTAATGACTTGTCTTTAATTACGTGACTAAAAATATATATTATATATATTATATATAGTAAATATAATATATATAATATGTATATTATTTTATATATATTATATTATATATGTAATATATTATATTTTGCACAATTGTTTTAAAATTACTTTAAATGTTTAATGTCCTCCTTCGTAACGTTTTGCAGACAAGCNTATATATATATATATATACTACGGTAAAGTCACTGACCTTGATCACGTGACTACGGCGAAGTCACTGACCTAAGTCACGTGACTACGGCGAGGTCATTGATCTGGATTACGTGACTACGGTGCGTATATATTATATATAGATATAGAATATTATATATAATATATATAATCTCTCTTTTACTCTTTTCCCTGTCACGTGATCTTATTTTAGTCGCGTTTTTAAAGACACGTGACTAAAATACAGTCAGTTTATAATCACGTGTTGTTTTTCCACTCCTCTCTTTTTCTTTTATTTTTCGAGTTTGATTTTCATGCGTTATTTCTGACATATCTCATGTGTACATCATGTGTATTATATGATTTATAAGACGTATACACTAGCTGTCATCACAGGTTAAGTTTACTGGCACAATACATTAAAAAAATAAAAACAATAACAGCGTGCGCGCAGCGCGCCCCTGTGTTGTACTACTAAGTTTTAAAAATCCAGAATAAAACTCGACTCTAAAGTTTGAAAATTACTAAAAAGAATAAAATTTTAATCTTAATTTTTTAGGTTTAGGTTTTAAGACTCAAACGGTTTTGTTCGCTCCCGAGCGTAATGTTTTTTCTAACGTATCTTTTCGCTCGCGTTTCAAGAATTCGCACAGAGAAACTTTTCCTCGCTGTCCTCTATCAAGCGCTGTTACAAAAATATGATAGCTGTTTGATTGCACATACATGACATACTTGATAGGCAAGCGGTGAGAAACGAGCGAAGAGGAGAGACAGTCGCGACTTACTCACCTTTCTCCAGAGGAGCTCTCTTGTACTTCTCCAGCCTCTTGACTGCGATGGCTTCCAGACGCACTCTGGCGGCCGGATACTCCTTGAGCACGTCCCACATGTCCTTCTTGCTGAGGACGAAGAGGTCCGAGTAGCCAACCGAGCGCACGCTGGCTGTTCGCCGGTTACCTGCGTCGATGTAGCCATTTATTGGTTATCGGGATGCATCAAGCTTTCTTATGTAAACGCGCGTCGATCGAAACAACATCGATCGTTTGTTATCTACAAAATAATCTCCTGTCAGTTGATTGGTATGCACGTGGTTGTTTTAACACCGCGACTCTTCTCTTTGCTCATTGTCCTCCTCGCACAATAAGTGGCGCGCAATGCGTGTAATTTTGATCGCGCTTGTACTTTTTAGTTGCGGTCCAGTGATTCCACCTTAATCGATCGCCTAGTTAGCTCGTTAGCTCTGCCCCCCTTTTCTCTCGACTTTTTAACAGAGGCGTTTAATCGTCTGCCGTTAGCTCGCTGATAAATTGATGGACGGTAATGGCAAGTACGGATTAATTGTTGCGCGATTCACTGACGCGCGCGCGTGCGCGTCAGTTCACTCGCGATCGTATTTTTCGCTCGGTCGCGACGTTTTCCCGGACGGAATGGGGATATTTATTTTTGGCAGAAAAAACAAACGCATTTAGTATAAGTTACGCCAACAAGCACTTCGCCCCGATGTGTTAATGACGCAACCGAGTCATCGTATACTACTAATTGGTGTCAACGATATTTTACGCGCCCGGTGTAAAAAAAAAAAAAAAAACGTGCAAGATCGTAATTGCTTCAGACAGAAGTGCGCGCGGCAGTTGGACGAAACACGATAAATAAAGCTGGGCAAACTTTATTTCGAAAGATAGAGAGAGAAAGACTTAAACTGTTGGATAAACGTTACGTTCGGAAGTTTCGCTTCATTAGTATGCTACGAATACGCGCGAGTCGTAACGCAAATTGTAATAATTAAAGCTAAGACGACGGGTGTTAAACTCCCTCGCTCTGCTGAGTGAAAGTTACGTTACCCCATTTCTATGTTACTTTCGCCATAATTGTATATATGTACTATATGCGCCGTCCATGCGCGTTTCATTGTTACGCGGAGAATTTATAAATACTCCGGCGCGCAACTTGCGTCATATATTATTCACAAAGTTTTCACGTACCGAGCGCAACGCCGCAAAGTCCGTTCCACCGCGATCGAACCGCGCCGCGAAGCACATCGAGAGAATGTTTAATTATTACGGCGAAAATTGGATGTCAACGCGCTTCGATTAACAACGTGCTTCGCTCTTTCGTTTTGTTTATTGTTTTTTCTTCTGGTAGCGCGATATATACATTTCAAATAACAAAAACGAGAGATCAGATGTTCGTCGCTCGAATCGCTAATGTTGCGTCGTGAGATGTTTTGTCATTCACAGCGATAAGGTCGCAATGTACAATATGTATATGTATATCTTAATATACATATGTATATATATACATACTAACTATGTATATTTTAATATACATACATACATAT
>NW_018020734.1:77333-113268 GCF_002006095.1 Pseudomyrmex gracilis
ATATGCGATAAATGTGTGTAGATAGTTTTTTCGAAGAGAGGTAGTCTATTTTGTCGTTGTCATTCGTTTCTCTTATTTGTGCGAACAACAAGGAGAGAACAAGATGCAACAAAATTGGCTATCTTTCTTCGTGGATAAATCAAGGTGATTAAAGTTTATATTTGATGTTTCGAGTGAGTTTGTCGACTAATATAGAGGATGCTGAAAACTACTATGTATAATCAATTTGTATACGTGTGTATGAATTGAATATATATAAATAGTACATGTGTGTGTGTGTGTGTGTGTATACATATACAAATAAGAACTTGAAGAAAAAGAATACCGTTCACGGAGAGGACAGAATATTTGAGAGATGATAGGCATGTATATATATATATATGTGTGTGTGTGTGTGTGTGTGTATATAAAAACTGCCTGTCATTTGAGTGTAAATGTGTGTTGATATAACTGACGGATTTAAATGCAGGTCATTGTATTCGAAATCAGCACAGCAGAAAATTAATAAATCAGTAATAAGAGCCTACGTGTGAAACAGATCATGAGAAAGAGAGAGAAAGAGAGAGAAAGAGAAATATATACGTGAATAATATAGTGCAATGAATAGTATAATATGATAATATATCGTATGAAAATGGAAATGTTGGTCGTAGGAAGCATTTGTATGAGCGACCGACCCAGAATCGTTTTTGCTAAAAATAAAACCGTGACCGATTCTTGGCAGTTAAATCCGCGCTTTACAAATGCCGTCCTTTAAATAGAGTATAAATATGTAACAATCAATAAGTACAGGTATGCGCACAAATGGTAATAATAATAATAAATATACGTGACAATCTCAGCGTGTGTGATGCGGCAGCAACGATCGTGAGAAAGAAAGAGAGAGATGCTGAAAAGAGGGCGACTAAAATCTGAGTCGATTCTAAGCTTTTATACTTCGTCTAATAGAACTACGAAAGCGGAGATAAAGAGATTGAGCACGAATGTGACTAAAATTCTAATCTTTCATCGGTTTCATCGACCGGCACGCCTGACGATAAGTTGATTTGCCGTTCGCGTCCGATTTCGTTCGATTTGACAAACGCATCCAACGCGCGCGAGCTCACAACGCGAGTGCATTTTGAAAAATAAAATAAAATAGTATAACCAATATTTTTCTGATGCTTTATCGCACGATAGTGTCATTCGTTTAATTTTTTCGACCCTCATTGTGTGTGTTTAGAAAACATACAGGCATCGTCAGAATTTGCGGTAATCCGGCCGTAAAAAAAACACACACATAACGCAATTTGATATTTTACGACGTGCATCATTTTATTCGATTGGCCGTCCCGGTCGATCGTAAAGGAATAAAATGGATTACAGTGGAAAAAAGATTGGAGGTGAGGCGGTGGAAGAGGAACTAAAGGGGCAGTACGTGTGTTACGAGCGTTATTCGAGAGATGCGTCGACGGTCTCGCAACGACGAATTCCGCCGCGTGTGTGCTTGCTTGAAATTCAATTAACGTGACTGTTTACTGGATAAGCAGAATATTACAAAAATTCTCGGAGGGCTCGACGCGATGCGAGAGACAACATACAGAAAATTCAAATGCAATTGATTCGTTTCGCGCGCGGCCGAAACGACGCCCGCCGAATATCCCCCACGCCAATATCCCGGAGCAATGAATATCCTGTTATCTACGACTAACGGGTGTCTGCGCAAAACTTTTCACACCTCTGTGTGCAGGCTAATTTCGTCCGTCGCTTTTGTAGGTGTGCCGTATTTATAGCGGGAAGTTATAGAGCGTGTGTTTTAAAGGAAATACGCTGCCGCGATATAGCCGCTGGAAGCGCATGAATAAGAGTTTATGATGTTTTACAAACACGTCGGAGAAAAACATAACAACAACAACAACAACAACAACAACAATAATAATAATAATAATAATAATAATAATAATAATAAAAATATGCATATTTTTTTAATTTAACTGAAGAACGACGAGGAACGCTCTAAGAAAATATGAGAAAAGAATTCAATTTAAAAGGGATTCCAAGATTATATTCCAGACGGTGGACTCTTATAAGTCCGAAGTTTCTTCAAGGCGGATGCAACGTTCGCTCGACGGAGAGTTTTCTGAAGAGAGTGAGTTCGATAGAAGAATAAAGTTCATGCGCCGCGCGCAGACGCGACTCCTTATACGCGTCGACGACCGACTACTGGACGCTACATTTTTTCCCTGGTTTTTTTTTCGTATCGCGAGAGATTCGGTTCGCGAGAGATTCGATCCCCTCGAAAACAAGGACGAGAACTGCTATCGATTCTGCGCGACAACGCGCACGTACGAATGGCTCTATTCCTGATAGACAGAGGCAATAGGATTGTCGATGCAGAGAAATTGGAACGATACTTTGCATTGCCAATCCTCTTTTCATCCTCGTCAGAGAACGAGCGAGCCTCCGGAAAGATGCACAAGTGATAGAGTCTTTGAAAGCCGGGGGTTTCGTCGTCGCGCGTCCACGAAATTGCGCGAGAAAACAAAACGAAAGAAAAATATTTTTTCTCCGTCAACCTCCATCTCTTTTTTGTCAACGCGCGCAACGAATACGAATGACCGGTTAGATTATTATTTGACGTTGATATTGTTCTTTTCTCTCGGATATATATATATATATATATATATATATTTGTATATAATGCGTGTCAATAGCGCAAAAAACGTTCAATTAAATCTCGCTTATTTTTTAAAAAATATAAGCTATATGTGCTTTCAAAAGAAAAGCGCCAAAAGCGATTATTCGATTTCCATTATTTTGCATTTACCGTAAATTGATGTGTTTCGCATGCAAAACGAGTAAAATCCCGAACTCAAATAACCAGTCGTCGCACTGATTTCGCAGAGAATATGCGGATCATAAATTTTACACAACAAATTTAGTTGATAATAGGAAAATACTTTTGTACAGGCAACAAAATGGCTCCGCGTCAGGTTGTGTACAACGTCAATCATAATTAAATGAACTAAAGCTTTTCCTTTTCCGCGCGAGAGAATGCATAAATAAAGAATCACGCCTGTAATAACAGACTAAAAAAAAAAAAAAAAAAAAAAAAAAAAAAAAAAAAAAATACTGATTAATCCCAGCTGATTTATTTGGCGTGTGAANAAAAAAAAAAAAAAAAGCCTGATTAATCCCAGCTGATTTATTTGGCGTGTGAATCTAAACACTTGAGTTTCGAGATTAAACACGTTTTAATTTTGAAAAACAGCCAGAAGTCTCACGGAGACTAAGCTCTTAATATAATATACTAATCGCATGCTATATCTAATTTGACACACTAATTAAGAATTATGAGAGATCTGCCGAGAGGTCGATCTTACCTAGTAACAAGATATGTACCTACGTACATAGTTTCCCTTTAATCGTTCTCATTTCATCGTATCTCATATTGTGCGATATAAAATCTCAACGTGTTCTCGTCTCGTGCGAGTCTCGTGCGCAATTTCAAATACGCGCGTCGCGTCTCTGTACACTTTTTTTTTTTAAACCCTGCCCTCTGTCGGGAATTCTCATCCAATTGGTAATTCAATTTTCGTGCGAATCGATCAATTCGAATTTTAATAATTCAATTTTCTAGCTCCTCTCACAGAACTGATATATGCCGACACGCGTCGATTGTTTTCTTTTTTTTTGTTTTTTTTTTTACCGGTCGCGGCGGTCGTTGCATGAACGTCGAGCGCGATTAAAAGGGTGAGAACTGACAAGTGGGACAAGTATGTCTGCCAGAAAAAAGAGAGAGATAGTGAAAAGTTGCTAGACAGATCGTTCTTAGATCGGCTCATACCGGCTCGACGGCTTGCCCTCTCACAGAGTGGTAAGAACGTGAAACGTGAAAACGTGATCGTGAAAAACGAAGGGGGACAACCGACGGGCCCCTGGTCCGTTTGGAATATTTACCGCACTCTTTACCTGCGGTCCCCATATTGAGAATGCTGATCTCCCCGAAGTAGGAACCCGCCTTAAGGGTGGCGAGCACTGTCTTCCCGTTGTCAGCCACCACCTGCAGTCGGCCCCTATTCACTATGTACATCTCCTTTCCCACCTCACCTGCAATCAAGCGAAAAGTGACACCCGAATATAAAACTCCCGTTACCGTTCTTTAACTTTACTTTCGTTTTTTTTTCCAATTCACTTCGGACACTCGTGTATTCTAGTGCTTTACAATTCTTGGTAAAAAAAAAAAAAAAAAAAAAAGAAAAAAAAAAGAAAAAAATATGAAGCAACGATAGCACAAGTCGTATCTCCAAGAAGAAAAAAGTTTTGTGAATGCGTACTTAACATAAAATTCCACTTTTTCGTGTAGTACCTTTTTATGAATCTATAAAAATAATGAGCTCTTCTCGGCGCCACCGGAGTGCAGCATTCCTTGTACTACGATGGTACATGACGTGAGCTGCTGTCTTACTACGTTGTAACACGGTGCTCGTATTATTTCACCGACGTGACTTCCGTTATTGACTAGCGCATATTTCAATGCAGAAGGAAGAGGAAAAAGAAATTGAAAAATACGAGAATTAAATAAAAAACCAACTTCAGTACACATGTATAATTCAGTTAGTTTCTCTCTCTCTCTCTCTCTCTCTCTCTTTCTTTTTCTAAACAGCAGAACGAAGATACAACAGAAGAAGATACGTTATTTTGGTGAAGTTTAATCGACGTCAAAGATATCGATTTTAATAAAGAATGACGTCGGCGCAACAGAATACGGTAAGGAAAGACCGTCATTTGTCCGGCAAGTAGTAACGCCAAGTCATAATTCCGACCGTAATCGAGCGACGCGATGCAGCGACGAATCGTCCACCCGTCAGAAAACAGGCGTGCTGCTACCGTCGTATTTCCGGCCACACGGTGGCAGTCGTTTCACCGACAATGAAAAGAAAACTTTCCGTGTCGCGCGCGAGCGCGCAAAGTGGATGGAAGACGGGCGGTCCGCAGGGAAATGACACGGCGCCTTCGTTGAAATTACGTGTGACTATATTATCGGTTCGAAGACGGGCTACTAAACACGCGTTAATGCGAGGAAAATGCCAAATAACAACGAACGCTTTTCATTTATGCGCCAATTTTCACGCGCGCGAGACGAAGAGAGAATTCTCGTCACGCGGCGCAAATATTCGCAGATTAACGGAGTCACGGACGTTTCTTCGAAGCAAATTCGTTTTCGAGCATTCAACAACACTCAAACTCTGCAGTGTTCAGAGACAAATTACCATTCGAATATAAACTTCACGAGCTTCGATCGTTTGAGAAGAGACATAAAAACTAAAAAATTTGAAATAAAAGAAAAAACGTCCATTTTTTATGATACTTTCCGAAAAAGAATTTGAAATAGTAGAAAGAGGAAAAGTAATTGTTTTTTCTTTTGCGCGTATTCTGCCGCAGGCAGATTTATATTCAATTCTCTGCTGGGTCTATACGAGGAATATAGAATTTTTTGGAGACGCGTTGGCAACGCGTCGGTCGTGAAAATTTACGAGCAAATCTCTATGCAAGTGGTCTCTACATCGAAGTAGTTACTCAGATCCCTACTTTCCTTCTTTGCTGATAACGAGCGCACCAGTCACTCAGTCATAAAGTAAAAATATTCACCTACCACTGGTTTCGGCTTACGTGCTACCGGTGACGAGGACGGCGCAGAAAGAGAGAAAGAGAAAGAGAGAGTGGAAGGGGAGTGAGAGAGAATGAGAGCAATCATTTTTCACATCCACGATACTGGCGCGCTTCCAACGCGCTGCGCGTTCCATAAGCAGGACACGTCGAATCTAGAGAGGAATCTCGCGCAGAAGGGAAGCCTCTCGCACACATTTTCGAGGTACCGCAAATGACAAGGAAAAAGTCAATATCTGCTACACAACGAGCCACTCGCATTTTTTATCCAAATTCTAATTTATGATGTTAATTCGCGATAAATTATAAGGGATTTACTCTCCCTTCTCAACTTAGAAAGAAAAATATTTGATTATTAACTTGCCGAGATTTTCTGAAAGAAATGGACTCCCTTACCTTTGCGACAGATGTAGTCGCCAGGTGAGAAAAGAACGGGCCGTAATCGCAGCACCAGCTCGCACAGGAAACCAGCCTCCGTGTTCTGAAAGATTTCGACCCTCCTCAGCGTGTCCAGATGTACGTTTATCGCGATCTCTGCCTTCAGCTTATCTACAACATAACGAGCAGACGAGCGAGAATTAGCGCATGGAACAAAAAATAAACTGGATCGTTAAAGAGCTGAAAAAAAATTCCGGAAAGAGCAATTTCCGCGCGCCGAAACGTTGAAAAAATTATGCTGAAAATGCAATGTGCGAAATAATACAAGTTTTTGATTACTTTTTAATTACATTAATTTGTACATCTTCATTTTACATATCAACTTTGCGCGTTTTTGCCCGATGTATTGATTTTCAGTATCGCGACGTCCACACAATGATAAAACGTTGCGCGCGGGAACAAGTTCGCGCGTCGCGATGGCGAAGTTGCGAAAACGCTGAAGGACTGTTTTTGTTGCGCGCGATGTTGAAGCAGAACGAGAACTTGAACCGACGGGACGTTTCGAAGTGTCGCTTTTTGCGCGCGCGTGTTTTAGACAGACGCGATGCCTCATTAGCCAGACAATTATCGTTCGCGGAGAATAAGGATCAGGTTGTAAGCAACTTGTAGCAATCACGTGATAACACGTTGATGTTTGCAAGGTTGTGTTGCGAAGAGAACGCGCGAATGTTTTTAAACGGGAACGAAGATAAGAACCACATCGTGTCGAATCGTCGTAAATCGCTTGCAGAGACGTGAGGCGAGACATGGAGGTAAACATTTGCCAGGGTTTTATCTCGGGTGTTCGAGAAATACCCGACTTGAACGTTTCAATGGCATCGCCGAGATTAAACCAACTTCTTTATGTGATTGCTTCGGCAAGCAATTTCTTATAGGACGTGAATTTACACGAAAACGAGAGAGAGAAAGAGCAGATCGAAAATTACTTACGTAGATGATTATGAAAATGCTAAATTATCGAATTATTTACACGTTTACTAACTGATTTCATAAGATATTATTATCACACACAGCAATTGTTCATCGCATTTACAGGCTTGATTAACGGAACGAAGGTTAGTGTGGCTGATGTTACTACTATCTCTAATATTATCGTGTAGCACCGTATGCCAGAAATTGGCAGTTAACCCAGAAGAGTACGTACGTAGACGACACAAGTATGACGCGACATTTCTATTGTTATTGCTACTTCTATTGTTATCGTTATTGCAGCAATATACCGCGTCGCGTAATTAGCATTAAATTCCGCAAATTTGCGCTAACCAAATTGTGATTAGCGCGAGCCTATTGCGAGTCTCCGGCACGCGGCATTTTTTGCTTGTGTAATTTCGCCCGCGATCGATATACGTCCCGATATTAACGTGTAATGTAGCCTAATTACTCTCGTCTCTGTGCCGATGAAATCCAGTTATTGTGAAAAAATAGGTACGTATGGTTTTTTTCTTTTTATGTCTTACAGACAATTTCGACAATTATAGCGGCGTTAAATAAGCAGTAATTTCCAAGTAACTTGTCTTCTGTCATTTTCTGATGTAAAAAATCAACTTACAAAATAAGAAAATAAAATACTGAATAACGCGAATTGTTCCATTATTTGTTTCACGTTAAAATGTATTTTAACAATAAAAAAATGTATTCGAAACTGTTTAAATATACTGCTATGTTTGTTTTTTGAAAACGTATATTTGAAATTAACAAAGACAAGGCTCAGAAAATGTCGTGAGAATTTAGATTAGTTATTCATTGGACATCAACGTGACGAGAAAGTGTGTCGTTTAAATATCGTCGATATTAGTTTTAGTATTCGCTGTTATTTTCGCGATGTCTTTCGCGCCGTATCCGATGTTTCACGTTGCCTCCGACGATCAAACGACGTGCGCGAAGAAAATCGCGCGTCGTGATAGCCTTCAATTTTTCAATCCGCGCTAATATTCAATTTCCAAGTCCTCGTTACGCCGCGCGCATTACACACTCTCGCACAGCTTTACAATTCCACATCCTATAACAAGTTTATTGCATTGAGAAACGCGTCGTTCGACGGTACAGGAACGGCTTCCAGAATGTTGTTCCGGAGGTCGTTCCTGGCACTCGCCGTGAAAGCTAGTTTGAAAAGACGCGTATTTCGCGGGGAGAAACAATAATAAAAAGTTGCTCTTCCAACAATTTATTTTCCTTCTTAACGTTTCCACATTCCACGAACTGTTTCACATTATCTCTACAACATGTCTGAGAGGAATTGTGAACGCCCCACATTAATCTTTTTAAAGAAAACAATTTTTCTCGAGCGATGGCAATTTTTATATTTTATTATATTTTAAATCTTTTTGTACAATATATTGCGCGGAGATTAAATTTTCTGAAAACAAAACAAAACAAAAAAAAAGAAAAACAGTTGAAAAGTTTGCATTATGCCGTAATTTCCTGCCTTACCTCGGTTTCGTGAAACGTTAATCGATATGTCACTTCTCGTAAGTGAAGTGAAACATTTTTAAAAATTGCGTACCACAGCGCGCGCGCGCGCGTACATACACACACACACAAAAGCCTAGTGAGAGAAAACTGACAATTTTCCTTTTAGTGGGAGCTTGACTTCGCGTTAAGCTCCCACTCTTGTATATCTAGGCGCAATAAATTTCAGCGCAAGTCCTCTCGGGGCGTTAGAACCCAAAGAAGATTCCCCCGAGTTTATTTGCTGGAATTCTATACACACACAAGTCGCATTTTACGTTACAATCTGTTTTTTATTGTTCATCGCGAGCGATACAATCATTACCGTCGTCGCTTCGCTATGGCGAGTTTAGCGGGGAATTCTGGCGGCGTTCTATCGGAGCCACGATGTTATCGTTTCGCTCGCAAACGACCCGCGAGTTATCTTTAACAGTCGACTAGGAAATGCATGTCCGGTGTTTACGCGAGCGGTAAAAACACAAGTTGAGCAAAAGTTGTTGCGAGCGTTTCTTTCGCGCGCGAATCGACTCTTGTGTGTTGCTCCGTTATGCAAATATTTACTACACAAAAGTACCCGCTCTTGCTTCCGGTGGGACGGAGTTCAGAAAAAAAAATTAGCACGAGAAATTAATAAATTTCAATTTCGCGCGCGGACTTTTTATATTTCGTCTCGCGTTGCGAAAACACTCGTTGCGAAAAATTTGCGCGCAACCGCCGTTTTTGCTCTTTCGCGCGCGATTGCATTAAAGAACGACGATGTTGGTCGTCGTATACACATACATACACACGCGCGTATAGCCTGCTTACACGTTCGCTTTGCTCGCATTTTAGTTTGCAGATCCCGCCTGCAAGTTACGAGATCAAATGTTTTCCGTGAAATTATATACGCCAACATTGGCGAAAGGCGGCGGTATCGTTTCATTGCTCGTAAACACTCGCAAAACTTTGGAATCGTCGTTATTCGAATGGTAAATTGCAGTTAAAAATGGAAAGCTTTCGCTATATGCGAGCAACGAGAACGTATATACGCGGGCTTGCGCTAATTGCACTCGTTAAGTTATACACGCTTGTAAAATAGCGCAAGCCTGACCTGCGTTCCGCTTAGAAGCTCACCGTATAAATATCATGAAGTTACGAGCTACTACGACGTCAGATTTTCATACATCTCGCTCTTGCGCAAGTATATCTATGTCAGCACCCGTTATTAAACAGTAATAAAGATAAGTAGAAAAGGAAGTAAATGATGAATGGAAAAATAAATAATTACTGCCGTAATTACATGACTTAGCTTTTACAAGCTTAGCTTTCCACGTTATAAAAGTACCTGCACTCTTTCTCTCTCTCTCTCTCTCTCACTCCCTCTCCTTTTCTGTCACTAAATAAATTTATCTTCTTCATTTAATATTAATTCGTTCACCAAAGTAAAACTATGCTTACTATTGTGTGTACAAAACAAATTAGAAAACAACAATATTGATATTTTACCTGGAAGACAACTCACTGCTTTCTCTTCGTCCGAGCACTTCTGCGTGAGCCACAGGTAATCGAACCATTTGATTACTTTCACCTGCAAATGGTTCGGTACCCTCCTCATCCTCATGTACGTCTTCACGCCGTCCAGCTTCGCTGCAACCAATATACGAGAAAATGTTTTTTTTTTTTTACATAATAAGTTTTATTATATTTCTATACATGCGATAACAAACGAGAAAATCTAAGTCGCTTATATATATAGCTATCTGCGAAAAAAAAACCTTGCGCTTGTTTTGCGACAGATATTATGTTTCATAATTTGTGCGCACTTCTCTCTCTATCTAATGCGGCAATCTGACAATCGCACGAGCGCGACTCTGCGGTCGTTCTCCTACACGTTGTGAACGAGATATACGTTCTCCCAGATAAGCTAATCACACACAGATATGATAACGCGTTTTCGATTTCAAATTAATTTTATCACATTTAAGCGCTCAAAGCCGCGCGCATAAAGCCCCACTCGCGTTTTCCGCGATTCGGGAAATATGATAATACATCATTATACCACTGTGAAATGTTTGACGGGATTAATCTTTGCGGTCGATTTCGACAAAGTCGATAAAATCAAATGCCCGTTGTACGGCAAGCTGTGCGTGTGATTCGATGAAAGGCACACGTTGTAAACCGTTATATACGTGATTACAAACGTGAAATAGAACAAAATGAAGTTTCTTCGCTAATACAGAGAGAGAATGTTACAGGATATTACGGGATTCAATATTTTTTTATTAATTGACTATTATTGTCGTATAAGTATTTTTCACTCAGTTAAACATCTTTCTCGTTCAATTCGTTTTATCGAGTCTTTAATCGACTTTTGTAATAAATCGCTGACATGTAAGTTAATAATAGCGCTATCCGGTACGGAACGCTTGCGCGTTTCTCGCGAACAATTTTTTTTTTTTTTTTTTGTCGATCCAAGGATCGTGTGTTGCCATTATCAGTTAATTAAAACGAACGAACACAAGAGCGAACTCGCGCACGGTCCTCATGCTTTTTCATCTCTCTGTCGATGAAAAAGCATCGATAGGGATCTGTTATTAATACAGCGAGATATTGCGGCGTATCTGACGCGAAATAGTCGCACGGATCACGGATCACGGATCAATGATAAATGACGCAGCGAAATGGAAAACTAAGATATGCTTACAATTTTTTATGAGCATTTTATGTATTTCTCTCTTTTTCTCTCGATGCGCCGCATATTCATGTGAGCGCGATGCATTCGATTGCTGGTGGAGAAACGGTATTAAAAATAAAAATGTTGACCGAATATTAATATCGCTGAATATAAAAGAATAATGGGAAAACACAAAATACACACATTAAAATCTTGAAAAAAAAAAACAAACTAGGAGATAATATCGATGACAAAGTACCTGATAATTAATAAACGAAATAATAATGTAAATTAATTCAATGTTTTAATTTAAAACTTGCGCGATATATACGCGAAAAAAAATATATGTATATTCGGAAAAAATAAATTTATATAATTCTCTGTCACAATTAAGACATAATTTTAACGCGCGCGCAAGCGACATTTTAATTATCGCTCGTTTTTTTTTGCACCGTTCCTGTTTGCGCAGATGTAAAATAAAAAAAATTCGCAAAATTAGAAAAGAATAACGGCTGATACGTGCCCGTCGTGCCAAGCGACGGTGACGGAAATACACTTCCGCAAAGTACAACGTACTCTCTCTCTCTTTCTATTCTACGTAGAAGAAATGCAGTTTTCGATCTCAGTTAAACTTTCAGTTACACTCGATAGCGCGCAGCATTGAAAGCAAATATTTTGACGACTTTACTATGCAAAGGAAGATGGATTTCCGTGCTCGTATCGCTGCACGTCGCTACTAAACAGGGTAATACGAACATTCGAAAACGGATGCCAAAAGAGAGGGGAAAAAAACGGAACGGCAAAATAGCTTTACGGTGCACAGTTTACGGAATGTCAACGAAAAGTTTAACGAGCATTAGAGAGATATTATTACTGAATTTGCAATTTTCGCCCTCGAATAGGCTACGTTTCAAGATTCTATAAATATGGATTGCAGAAAACGAAGAAAGCATATCAAGAAATGAAACGTCAAACTGTCTCCGAATGCCAATTGGCAGCCGGCGTTAAATATTCAACGTTCGATATTCAATCGAGCAGCACAAGCAGGGAGCCAATGGAATCGATAAAAACGCGTTTCTTTGTCAAATTATACGTCATCGAACGATTGCGAACGTTCATGAATACATATCCGAACGCACACACGTTCGTATTTTGACGGGACATGACGTCAAGCATGTGAAAGATACATCTCGCGCAGCTTGCCGATAAAATCAGAAATTTTAAAACATCACCCTGTTACAAAAAAACCTTACGTGTGCGTGTAATATTTTAAAAATCCGTGACAAATCCACGGCAGATTTTCTCTTATTCCAGACACGCGGATTTTATCTCCCCTGTGAATTTCTATGTTTACTCCATTTCTTTTTTTCCCCATCCGCGCTCAAATGTTAATGCGCAATATGTGCGCGCGCGCCAACGGTCCGCAGTGCGGGGCTCGCTGCGACAATCTCATTTTTTCGTTTTTTCCAAACACCATCCGGACTGCGCCGGAGAACAGATCGAAGCGTCGCCGATTTTTACATACCCGCGAGTAATCAATCCCAGGTATTTCTCCGAAGGGAGAAGTTGGGAGGGAAGGGAAAGGGGGAAGAGGGATTGATCCAGACGCGAGATCCCCACGAGCGACGGATCGACGTCTGTAATCCAGAATTGGCCGAAAATGGGTATAACGGGAATACCGAGGTTTGGCTTTGTCTCGCTTGACTGACAAGGAAAGAGGATGGGGTGGCTTCTATCGGAAACGGGTTTCCACCGACAGTCGTGTCTGTCGCGCTTCGAACGCGGCGCAATTTAACTTACTCCCTTCCGCCTTTTCTCGCACCTCCGCTGGCTCACCGCGTCTCGCAGATTGCTCGCCGGGATTCGCCGAGCAATCTGGAAGGAAGATGGGCACGGACCGATATTGATAATATATACAGGCCCGATTCGGCCGATAGAGCGATCAAAGAAGCGAGAAGATTCCTGGCGGCGATCCAACCCCGAGGCGGCACCCGTTCACCCTCCGTCGCATTTCCGATCATTTTTCCAGCGAGTTCGTCGAACCGTGCTCGAATATACGAGCACCGCGGCGTTGGCAATGTAAAGTTACGTCCGGACGACGTCCCTCGTTCTCTCACCCTCTCTTCCATTCCGCTTCTTCCCTCCCCCTCCCCTCTCTCTCTCTCTCTCTCTCACGAAGCACTTTCGCGCATGCAGTAAATGCGCGAAGTGGTCGCGTCGGGAGAGACGCCTTCGATATTTCGGGATTTTGAACTCGCGCGATGTCGGTAAACTCGCTTCTCGCGATAGGATAGGTTACAAAGTGAGTGGAAATATACACTTCGCGTTTTATCGAGATTTTCTGTAATCCAGAAGTAAACTCCGCGCGCACACACCGCGCTTGTGTAATGTTAAAAACTAAAAAAATCCGCGAGAAATCGCGTCACATATCTTCTCTCTCTCTCTTTTTCTCTCCTACACAAGATTATATTTTTTTATTCTCCTCAAGAGTATACGTAAGTAATGCATTTTTATGATATTTATTTGCAGTTGAGAAACATGCACGGTAAAAAGCAGCTGTTTTTATCGAAGAAATAGAGACGCAACGCGCATACGTCAATGCGGAAATGAACATAAAACTCATTCGTCGTTTTGCTCAACGGCGGAACTTCCGAATGCGCTAAAGGTTAATGGAGAACATTCCCGATCTCGTCGTACCGGCGCGAGATCAAAGCGACGCGATAATTTCTGGCTTGTTTCCAGTTCCGTCGGCGGTAGCTAAGTCACGGTTATTTCGCGCGCCAAAGACTCGATCTCGCTTTCACACCAAAACGGGCAAATAATACAAATTGTATCTTGAAAACAGAACTTTGACTCTCGGACAGAAACTCATTCGAGAGGTCTCGTCCGGATAAAACTCCCGTTGCAACAGAAATTCCGTGTCGATTCATCGTCGCAATCGGGAGATCAACGACTGAGAATCCGACGCCGCAATTTGTTGGGAAATCGGGAAAACGTTAAGTAGTGGAAGTGATTATCCGCGCCAATGGGAGCATGTGAACAGGGCGAAGGGATTAAATATAAATGATCCGAGCAATTCGTTCTCTCATCTCCCCCTTCGAAAATTCACCCCTGACGACTTTGCTTGAAAAATCACTGTTGTTTTTTTTTTGTTTTTTTCCTTTTCCTCTCGCGTCGGTTTCTGGCTCGAATCCCTAAAACGACACACGCCGACGTTGTCTGTCCGAACTGTGCAACCTGAAACTGACAGTCGGAGACGAGGTTACGGAAGATCGATGGATCTCCAAGACACGGTCTTAACGACCTTGTTCCATGTTACCGATAGCCTCCGCCGGAACGTCGTTACTTTCCTTTCAGTCCACTCGATCAAGGCACTCCCTCTAATGAACGGCGTCTGTAAATGGTTTGCACGTAATAAAAGTAAAGATCGTTCCGCACTGTTTCCCATAAATCATCGGGATAGCGAGCGACGGAAAAATATGTTATATGTATTTGCGATTGCCCTCTGCAAAGCGAAAATGCGATTCCGCCGCGCGTATTTCCGCGATGCCATTTCTGAATCCTTCTCTTTTTTTTTTTTTTTTTGCCTCCCGATTGCCGCCGAACGACAGTTGCGAGTCCTCTTTTGTCCAAAAATATGACCGTTACGTGGAAACCTGCGTACGATCCGATCAAAAAAAAAAAAAGAGAAAAAAAAAATCCCAGAGCCCACGTATATAGCTCGGTCACGCGTGCGGGCGGCTTAATAAAGCATGTACTCAGCAAATATCCGAAACGAGAGCAATTGTATCGCTCGTCGATGGAGCTATGGAGCTTCGCTTTTGAAATTCCGCTCCGCGCCGCCAGCCATTGCACACCGGCACGGATTAATTTTCACGAAAGTCTCCCGGGCCAATTAATCGGGAAACGCGGCCTCGTTAATTATCCGGAATTCTGAACGAGCATGCACACCCGCGTCTCGCGCAAACGCGCGTTATCCTATTAGCGGACTCGCTCCTCATTGTTATCGAGAAACGCGATATTCCGCAGCTTGATAGACTACAAGCGCGGCGCGCGCTACAAACAATTCTTCCGTTGCTCGAATTTCACATGCCCGCGTTGGCTCGCCCGTCATTCAGTAGCTCTATATGGTTTCTTTCGAAAGCGAGAGAAAGAGGGAAAAATGCTCGTTTATTTTTTTTTATCTTTTTTTTTGTTTTCAGAGAAAAAAGTGCGTTTCGCGAGTCTTTTTCTGCCTCTCGGCTGGCTCTCACGAAGAAACGAAGATCCCGCATCAACGGCACGGCGGGCAAGTTGAATGATTTTCCGTCGTTCCCGAGGCGCGCGGAAAATTTGCGCGCAACGAAAGAAGTGTGCGGCGTTTCCTTCGTTACTCGGATAATCCGCCAGATCCATTGGGCAGGATCAAGCAAGCTTACCCTCTTTGTGCAAACTTAATTCCTTTCCTTTGCCTGATTCCTCCCGCCCTCTCTCCGGCCATATATGCACACGCAGGTAATTCGCTCCCCGTCCCCGCTTCCCCTCGTTTGCGCCGACGTCGCTGTATTATACGACGCTTAATCCGTAGCTGCAACTTCTATTTATTCGGATCTCCCGCGGGTTGCGCAATTTCAAGTTTCAAGCCGGAACTTTCACTAATTTGAGCCCCTTTATTAATCCGGTTACATATTGAAACGTGTCCTATCATGGAAATTAGTATTTAAATTACTTCGCCACATTTTAGAACGTTACACGCTGTGTCGTCCCGTGTATATTCCTCGTCTTTCTTCTCCCATCGCTTTCGACGCTGCCTTAACGGAAGAAATTGACTCGCGTATTTATCGCGAATAGCGCGCGTATCGTTTGAATCACATCCGGGGCGGACTCACTGCGCGCTCTCGGATGTTTTTATGCGCGTGTGTATCTCCTCATCTGCGAGAAGAGAATCGCCGTGCTTTCCGGACATGTGCGGATTTTTATCTTTATCTGTGTAAAAAGAGTTCTCGTAAATATTTAAAAAAGACTCTATTGATAACTCGCCTCGTTCCAAAACGCGGCGCTCGTATAGCAACGACAGCGACGGAAGAAGATGTACGAAAATGTATATTTTAACGGATGGAAATGAATCAACGGCTCTTCGCACTTCCGCGTAGCGAAATAGCATTTTATCTCCGACGATGTCGTAACTTCATTATTTCACTGAGGAAACGGCTTTCGATTCTGCTTCTCTTTCCGTCACTGTGTGTGTAATACTCGGAATAATACTCAGCAAGATATCTAAAACATTCTCGCAACAATTTTATTTATGAATGCGACAAATTGGATAGACGTGAGAGGTGAGTTAGCGCACGCGCGCGCGCGCAAAGAACTCGCTTTATCCGCTAGCGCGTTCTCGACATTCGGCAACAGCCTGTTCTTTCAACTATGCAGAAACGAAGGGAAGCGCGGTAAAGCCGAAAGAAAGGGATCGCCCAGTAAAAGAGAGATATTGGATCCCGCGATATTCTATCCATTTGCCGTGCGCGCGTCGTCCTCCGTTCTCACGTCGGAGAAAATGTGACGTTCAAAGCCGCGAGCCAAGGCAAACATGGAGAATGAGAAAAAAAGAAAGAAAAAGAGAGAGAAAAAGAGATAGAAATAGAGAAAGAGAGAGACGGTGAAGGCGACGAGAAATCTGTGCTCGAAATTGCATTGGCAATGCACCGGAGCGTCATGGTGCATGCCGTTTTTACCACTATCATCTGTTTCTGTCACTCGTGCGCACACGCGAAAAGTACCTCCACGGTAGCGTTAAAAGTACCTCCGCGATCGAATTTCAGCTGTGACGCACGAATCAGTTCCCGGTCAGTTCCCGATCAGTTGAACAAAAGAAAAGAAGAAATCGAGGACACATTTTTTTTGGTTTTTTTCATTACACGACGCGGCGATTATACAACAATGAGAATTGAACATTTAATATGTTTAATCGTTCAAACTGTTGATCCCGTTAAAGAATATTACTTTCACTCGCGGAACGCATTTTGTGCGAACGGAATATCGGCAGTTACATATATATCATGACATTTAATTGCGAATGCGTGAACTCGACGCCAAATGTGATTTTAGTAAATTAATTAGCAATCGATCGAGTTCCTTTTGTTTTCCCTTTATTGCTCTCCCTTTATCTCCTAATGAAGCGTTAAATCCGCGTGATAAAGTAACCGGAGAGAGAAAGAGAGAGAGAGAAGATCGAACTCGTGAAATGCAAATAATTAAAACAATTATATTTGATCGCTCAAAATTGTCTAAACGATTCTGACAATCTACGTAACTACCGCGCCAATTAACCATGGTCAAGCTAACGAACCGGTCATCATGTAATACGTCTGCCTCGCGGCAAGCCGGCAGACTATGTGGCATGTGTGGTGTCAGATAGCTTTAACCCGAAACTATGTCGTACCTCTGCGTATTCTAACGAAACAGAGAGATCGATTTCTTCAGAGCTGTCACGAATCATCGACTCCTGCCTCATCTACACCACGTTTCCACATAGATTGTTAATCCACTTATAGATTGTTCATTGAACAACTAAAAGTACTTACTTTCGTCTCGACACACAAGTGATTAAAAATAAATAAAATAAATTAGAAATTTATTTCTCGTAAATGAAGAAACGTTGGGAAAATAATTTTTCTTCGATGAAGAGAAATGGTTAGATCGAAAAAGAAAACAACATTCTCTACCGTACACCGTGTGACTTCATTTCAGTAGTTAAGACGTAAGGATAAACCCACGAAGCCGGCATCTAAGGAACGCGGCTCGTGCGCGGAATAATCCACAAAATAGAATCGATCGCTCGGTGAATTTTCGACATTGGTTGATCGGATACGACGATAAGGATTATAACGTACAGAGTTAGAGAGGATCAATGTCCCGGCAAATCAGACCGAAACAGCGCAAACAAAATGTAATCCAGCTGCGCCAGCGGGCGCGCACGCACACGTAATTAGGCATTAAAGCAATCGGCATCAAGGTACAGAACCGCATCGGAATTAGCAAAAGGGCTCTTTAGGTGCATCTGGCGTTCGCCGATAGCGATGCCAATCGACTGGATGCGATTGCTTCAGAAAGCCATAATTGCCGTTCTCCTTTACGCTATTCTAGCGCTAGTCTCGCGCTAATTCCCGCAAACTTATCTGTTCATTATCGCCGAACGCGAAGAAACCTCAGAGTAAATTGCAAATCCCGATCATCTTTGCGCGCAATTTAGATTAGACGAGATGTAAACGTAAACAAGAAATTTGAGATATGTTTCTTTCAGACAAATAACGCACGCGATTTTTATGTCTCTCGAGAAAAGAGAGAGAAATAAGTAAGATATTATATTCGAATATAAATGGGAAACTGTGTGTCGTGAAATAAAATGCTCTTTTGTCTTTTGTGTGTTACAACATGCCGCGGAAAATGCCGGGGCTGAGAGACAAGACTCTTCCAGTAGTAATTCCACTCGCAACAGACAGTTGAAAGGATGAAAAATGGCATTTGATGCGATCTAACTTGTAAATCGTTGTATCGCACGCTATTACGAGATCTCTCGATCCTTATTCGCCGATTACACTGTTAACAGACATTTCGCGAGATATATACACGATCGTTAGCTTATATCACGCGCGTCGCGGATTCGCGCCACGAATAAATCCCTTCTATTTCTCGCGACGAGGAGAGAGATTTTTCTCGAGCGAGAGATTTCGCGTGTCCAGATTTCTTTTCTCAGCGAGAGATTCGATGTGTACGTGCGCGCCACACCGTAGAAAATAATAATCCAGAGCGGCGCGTGCGCGTATCTTAATCCGCTTCTTTCAAGCGCGACTGAATGGATTTGAATTTTCAATTCAGTCTTATCGGCCAAGCGAAGTGAATTTTGTCCGCGCGTTTCCTTCCTTCGGAATCGCGCGCTCACGCTCGCTATATATCTCTTCGCTTTATCAAACCTTCTCATGCGTGTCGGGAGCGAAATTTTCGCTCTTTTAGTTTCGAGTCACGTCTGACTGTGTTGCTGCAGCTGCTGCAATCAGCGTTATAATTATTCAAGTAGATCAAACATACGCGCGCTCCCGCGCATTATGTTTTACAAGTATTAAAGTTTTTCAATAAATGTCAATTATATTTATCGCGTTCCTTTCCTAATCGGAGATTATTATTATTATTTTTGATATATTATGTGTTTCTAATATGCTTTTGTTAATTAGGCTTAAGAACAGGCCTAGTAATTGTGTAATATATGTACTCTTGCGTTTTTAATAAAGTCATTGTTATTATTATTGTTATTATTATGACATTTAAATGCGACATATGTTTCTTGTTAATAATTGCTTGCACTGAGAACCAACCGACACACCTCGCTTGAAATATTAACGCGTGTATTTTTCCTCCTTAGTTGCAAAGCCCCTTCCTGCGCTCTGGAAGAATCGTAAAAGGAACTCTCAGGGATGCCAGTTGCGCCTCTGTGGAGTGTACGTGCTCGCTTTGTTCACGGAGCCGGCGGGGGCGGAAGGCCTTTGATTATCGGGCAGAAAAAGGAAGGAAGGCATGCGCGCGCCTCCCCCGCGCTGACGTGCCGTGAACATCGTTCCCCGAGATGTGAGAGTTTATTTAATCGTGACCGGGAAAAAATCCGTTTTGGCCGCGAATCCGAGTAGTCATTTGGTTCCCTCGGTGTCTTTCGGGACACGTCTCGTTCGTGGGACACCTTTCAGATTTTTATTCAGATCCCTTACAAACCTACCACCTCCATTCCGTTTTCGGAACTTCTCTCCGGCAGAGTTCCCGGTAGAATCGCGTAAAGTTCATTTTTCTTGACCGCGAAAGGTAGTTTGTAGCGCGCGGCGCACTTCGAGCTTAATTGCGTAATCAAAGGCAAAAAAACAAAAAAAAAGAAAGTTCTTTTTCCTTCTCAACTTTCACAACCAAGTACCTTAAATAACGATAATACACTAAAGTACAAGAAAGAACTAATTTTTCTTCATCCTTTAAGAAATTCTATGCGTTTGATAATCCGCAAAAACTCTTTACTCACAGAATTTCAGAATTTGTAATAAAATTCAATTTTTTTTTTACGTGCGAGATTCTGAATTTTGACACGATCTGTTGGCATTTCGCGCCGCTGACCAGCGCCAACGCGCGATCAAGAGAAAAATAACAGCGCTGAATAATTCAGCGATATACTTTTGAATGACGGCGGCGAAGCGGAGCGAAATGTTGGCGTCACAAAATGGTTGTTGCGGGGGTCGGCAGAGAGAAGTGAAACTTTCTTCCCCTCCCAGTCGACCAGATTCTCTCCTGTTACAAAATTAACTGCGGATTCTCTCAGAGAGTTGGGCTGACTTTTGTACGAATGCGCGGCGAAACGCGCGCGAGATTCACTCAAACGCACCGGTGCTTTGTTTCCGCGCCATTTCAGCGATGATTGCATGATTTCATTGTATAACGAATTTCCCGTCGAGCAACTTCGCGCAATTCCCCATTTGCTTCCTGTCCCCGTCTCTTTTGTTCGTCCGCGCGTCCGCCTTTTGCCGGAGAAAAGCAAGAAGTACCCTGGCGACATATAAATACGACAATAAAAAAAGAAAACATCTGCGCTTTATAAACATGCTCTTCTATTATATCTCGAAATCTTTTCGGAATACAAAAACGTTTCCCCAGAGAGAAACATCTTATTCGTTTTGCGAGTCCCTCGTATTGCGAGAGACTCAGTGAGGATCGTAGATCCTGTATACGCATATGTGTGTAGGCGTGTGTGTTCGACAGTACATAACCTTGTAATTGAGCAATGTGCTGAACGTAATAAGCGACTCAGAAAATTAACTGGCCGCACACACGCTGTTTGCGTCGGATTCCGCTAACGCCGATGATGGGATCGCGGGTGATTACGCACGTACATATTTCGCGGCAGATACGCGCGCGCGCGCGCTGTAATCAGCGACATTCGGGGAAATTGTTAGGTCCGCGTAGCAGTTACTGTCGCGTGCAGCCGCGAACTGTTTAATATCGCTAGATCTCTCGCGGTATTCGCCGCCGGCATCGATCGCGCTCGGACCTCGCAAAATCCGCCGGATATGCGCGGTGACACTCACCGTACATACGTACGTATATTACGGGCGCGTCCAACAAAGCGTGCAATTCACAGAGACCACAGAGAACGCGAACACGTGGCGCGGACGTCGGCTCGTTTAACGGCGGTCTTTAATCGCGTCGGAACTTCGATTTCTCATTTACCTACCAACTTCTGCGGCGCGGAATGGAAATTTTGCGATCGGCAACATCGCGTTTATCTTCGCTGTCGTCCGACATGCGGGAAAAGCATCTGCGGCGTCTTCAAGTGACGTCATTGTCTTGCATATCGAAATCAAGCTCGACGATGATGTGTTGAAAGTCACATGTGTAGAAAATTACAGGTGTTTAGTTCGCTCTTAAAACCAACGCACTCGAGTACGCTGAATATTTCCGCGCTTTTTATAATTACAAAAGTAAATTAATTAGATAGCAGTAATTAAAATTCTTAGTGCAGTAATTAGCTAATAACGTAGGAAATAAGGGTGAGAGAGATAGCAAGAATTAAGGTCGAATATCGAGAGGAGCTCCGAGAGAAGAGAAAAAAAGATACGGATGACAGATTGAGTTGCTGAGGATAGCAGCTTTTGTCTCTCGCTCGTGGAGAAATATAAAGAAGCGACGTAATCATGCGCGCAAGACGACGACGGTACTCGGGCAAAACTCTTTACGATGAAAGCGAATAAAGGAACAAAAAGGAACTGGGAATAACCCGACAACCGGCTCGGCGCGATGTACCGCCATTCATAAAACAAAAGGAGCGCAATCTCGCTCCCTTTCCGCGAAACGCGCGACGACGCCGGATGCGTCGGTCCGGATGACGCCGTCGAGGTCGACACCCATAAAGAACAATTGTCGTCTGACACCCGCTAAGTGAATTCGTTTTTCGGTCACATTTTTTTTAATGCGAATACGAAGCTTCTTCGGGATGTGCCGATAAAAATGTATGTATTTCGAAATATTCCAATTTTTGCTCGTAAAAATTCAATACACCGAAATTTTGCGGCGCTCGCAACAAAAAAACGGTTCAGAGATTCACGTGATTCGAGCGCGATCGAGTTTCATCCACTTAACGTAGCAGATTGTTGTAACGTGCGATCGCGGTCGCGACGGAAAAATCATCCTGAGGACGACGGTTATGGGGAAATCGTGGCCGGACGTGCCATGTGTTATTAATGCAACGGAATATTCTCAACCGCGGCTGCTGTCAATACTTGGCCGACCGCATCACGGGATCGTGTCGGTCGCTCGTCGGCCCCGGTTACGAGGATAGTTTCGTCCCCGGCTCCGGGGATAGTTTAGTTCCCGACAGCGACGACAGATCGATGACGTCAGCACGATCCGGCTATTTTTAGCCGAGGGAGGGGCGGCGCGAGTAGTATGCGCCGCGAGCGGCGACGGGGTGGCGGATGAAGGAGAGAGAGAGAGAGAGAGCGAGCGCGTTCCGCGAAGGGGGTAGTAGAAAGCTGGTGACATCCCCCGGCGTGTGCTCTCTGGCTTGACTCATTCATCCTCCTGACCCAAAGAATGGAGAGGACAGAGGGTCGCCCAGGAGTGGACGATGCAGCAGAGACGAGAGGGAGAAAGAGAAAAAGAAAGAGAGAGAAAGAGAGAAACGCCTGCGCGGACTTGGTCAGCACTTAAGCTCGATGGACCATTACATTCAGAAAAATTCGGTTTCTCCAAGCAGAGCGAACGCGCTAAAACGTCGAGAGAGAAGCGAACGGAGTGCAGCTGTGTGCGGTTACTCGCGAACCGATCGATTCATCGAGAGGGCGAACGGCTATAAATAGACTGGACGCGATTAGGGACGCGATGCTGGGATTTATTGATATTGGTATTGATACTGTACGCGGTTTGGGTCATTGACTGGCGAATTTCTATAGATATGCAACAAATAATATTGCGGCTGTATATACAAGAACGCGAGAACATACTAGAGAATATAAAAATATATTCTATTATGTGAAAAAATCCTCCATTCGCGCCCCACGCGAATTTGGAGACCGAAAAAAAATACCGAATTAGATTATATATACATATGTATCAGAGAGAGGATTTATTGCGCGCGCGCATGCACACACAAAAGTGATGTATGAATATAAAATAAACGAGAAAAATATCACGAAAAAACGAAGTTGCACACCTACTTGACAGTTTCGATGTTTCGCATCTAAATTAAAGCCCGAAAAGGTTGCGGTGATCGTTTCGATGCTAATCTCGTTCGACAGTGTTTTGCACTCTACGGCTTTTCATCGTTTGTTATTTTATGCTTTTTCAATTTATAACAACAGTCGTGCGAGCTGTTTTATACGGAATACATTCTTCCACACAGAAAAGCCGCTGCGCGTCGGGATAAAAATAGACGCGCCCGTTTCGTGTCAAATGAAGTCTCGTTTTCAGAATTCGGAGTATTTTCTCCGAATAATAAATAGAAGGGAAAAAGAGCTTAATTGTCCGACTAACGTCACCGTTCGTATCAAACATGAAGCCGCCGCCGCCGCCGCACGTCAATTACGCCGCAAGACGGGAAATCATTCGTTCGGTGAAAAATCAATGCGATCGACATCCTTCTTTGTACATCCCGTTTGGAACAAAGCGGATTTCGACCAAATCCGCCGGGAGACGGAGTGTAAAGCCGAAAGCGAAAACGAAGCCTCTCAGTTTCCGTTTGCGTTCTCTTGTTTCCGCGAATCGTTCAACAAATTATTTTCACCAACTTTAGACGATCGAGCGAGAAGGAAAGATCAAGGACGGCGAGGAAGTAAATTCCGCGAACAATCTCGCGAAGTGCCCCCGCGGGAAATCACAAGATGAATTTCATGATCGATACTGATGACACGCGCACGGCACATTCGTCTTCCCGCGACGTTGCATCCACACTTTGTCGCGACACACTTTCGCGCGCGCGCGCGCGCACACATTTTTTTCCGCATCACGCTCTTTCTTTTATCTATTCCTTTTTGTTCAAAAGTTTGCGACGAAAAAAAAAATTCGCGGGAAAGAGAAAAGTTGGCGATATCAGAACGCGCCGCGTGCGGTAGACGTTGCCGGGACGATGATACCTGGTTTCTATAAATCGTCGCTCGTGTGCGGAACGGCGCCACGGCCGTGTTCCGCGCCGGGATTGTTCGCCGATCAAATGCATTAGAACGATCTCCGCTGGCGGGAATGGGTGTCGGTCGCCGACGACGGAAACTGGCTATTGAAATTCCGCGATAATCGAGGGAAGTTCTACCGTCTGGTTTGCTCTGGTACGTTTCAGTAGACTCTGAAATGGCTCGTCTATTCCGCATTCCCGACCGTGAGAGAGATAGGATGGATGGTTCTACCGCGAGGGACTTAGCCAGATGGACCGGCGATACCAATATGTACTATTTCGCGCGCTCGCTTTCGATACGACGCGAACATTCAAATGCTCAGCACGTGGTTTACATACGATATCACGACGTAATGCTTTTCACTGGAAATCTAAAAATCTTCACGTGTCTTCTTTATTGCAATTAGTCGAATCGTCAACAAATAAAAATCGTGTCAACAATAAAAATCCAAATAAATCAAATTTTACGTGACTGTAGAGACGTTCAAACGTTATTCAAAGCAACGTGGGACACGCGTGAAAACAAAGGGCACTTGGAAAGTGAATCTGCTTGTTCGCGTGGCGCGTTCCGTACAATTATCGCGGCGACATAGCGAGAGTAATGCGCAAGTTAGATTAATGGAACTTCGGAGCGATAAGAAATACATACACCGGACAATACTCTTGAAGCGCCCGCCGCGCCGCCGCTAAAAACCAAGCGCGTTACTACTTTTTGTTGTAATAAAAGTTCTTACGTGCAATGTACACTTGCGCGCGAAGCTGCAAAGGAGAAGAATATCGTCATTTGTCCGGACGAACTTACATGAGGGAAACGTGATAGTCGTTCTTGCCGACCGACAAACGTGGCTATCGCACAATCGCATTCCGCACTTTAATCACGGTCGTTCATTACACGCTAAGGAGACAGGTAATTTCGGACAGTCTCGCTGTTAGATCGTTGAAGACTAAAACACAAATTGCACGCCGAACGAAGCTTTCTTCCATCAACGTGATATAAATACTAATTAACTATATACAGGATGTCCCAGAATTGGTGTAACATCTCTCGTAGACCGATAGAAGAAGTAAAACTGAGTCGATAAGTCCTATACCATTTTGCTAGAGATTCGCAAAGTTAGTTACCGAGATCTTAATTAACAAAGATCCGCGAATAAGCGTGCTGTCTTACGCGCGTAGGACAGCCCGGCGCGCTTCAAACAATTACATTTTAATATGTATATGTTATAACATATGCTGTTATATTAGCTTCCTCCCATATGTTGCTACGGGTAACACCGTAAGCGCGCGAAGCGCGTAAGACAGCCCGATGCATGCTTATTCGCTGATCTTTGTTAATTAAGATCTCGGTAACTATTGCGAATCTAGCCAAATTGTATAAAACTTTTTGACTCAGTTTTACTCCTTCTATTTGTTCACGAGAGATGTTACACCAATGCTGGAACACCCTGTATATAGAAGATTAACGTAAGATTTGACAATTCGTCAAATCGGTCGCGTCTCCGTTCTATATGACGACAAAGTCAAAAGCAAAAAGTAGTCACATCACGGTGGAGGTTAATAGCGTTGAAATTTCGCACGTTTAAACTATTGATTGCACGAACGTTCAATTAAGGAATAACCACGCGCGCCGGTTGCAAACGAAAGGAGCGAAATTGCTGGTACGTCGTGAAACGGCAACGGCGGCGGCGGGAACGACGACGACGACGACAAAGGAGAGGCAAAATCGCAGGGTAGTTCCGAGGGCGGGGTACGTAATCGGGGCGACTGCTGCATCGACATGGGGAAGAGAGCGTTTGACGCCAGGACCCATTACGGAAAATTGAACGATGTTGACGGGCCGATCGAAGGCCCGTGTGACACCGCGGCGGGATCTCCGAGAGTTCGAATCGATCCTTCTCCCGCCCCCGTGAGTACGAAAATGGTTTGCTTTCGGCGGTCAACCGCTTCTGGTTTGATGGACGTACCCGATGTGTGTGTCCTCTCGCCGCTGATGACAGACACCCGTGAACCAGACCGCGATAATCCCCGGAAGGGGACTTGAGTAAGGCGTGACGGTACCAGTTCCGAACCCATCTCTCATCCTTCCGATATCCCGTAAATGATTTCCATCGGTCCGTGCAGGAGTGGACGCGCGAATGGAAGATAAATTTTCTCCTCCATATTGCGGGAAAGATGAATTTACGTATCGACGCGGAGTCTGGCCTCTCTATTCTCGATCGAAGAAATATGAAGATAATTAAAAGCGGCGCTGACAAATTGAATGGTCGTTAGATTGTAATTAAGAACGGTTTTTCTTCGTTAACGGATTTGTTTTTTCTTTCTTCTCATTTTGCCGAGTAGGCGGAATTACTCGAATGTGTAACTTTTTAGTTTTTATGCCGCTGAGAATATCTACATAATTTTTCAGTGCGTTCGGGAGTGAAGTGTGTGCTCAAAACGTAATCAATTTTATTGCAGTTATGATATTGAGAATGCAGAGTTTTGTTTTTTTTTTATCATATCCGCCGATGTTATCAGATTTTTGCGTCAATCGATAAATCACTATTAGCGGGCATTAAGCGATAGATAATCCGTTTAAAGTGGATTAGTTCATATGAGCGAGCCAGAATTAATTCTGATAAAATAAACAAGTGCTGTTTTAAATTTATCACAGTCTGCGGCATTGTTTCAACAATGTACATGAAGCAAATTTTCATCGATCAATTGTATTTATATTTTTGTAATAAAAGAAAGATTATAAAAAAATATTTTTTTTTATCACAGTTATTACTTTAATTAACTAACTGTTGAACGTAATGAAAATCGTTTTTCATATTTAACAAAAAAAGAACGATTTTCGTAACATTATCGTCTCATTATTCAAAATGTCGCAAAAAAAGATAATTTTATTGATTAAATCAAATACATATGAGCGCGCGGTTACTTTAATTATGTAAACGTGCTCTGTTTAAGTACAATGGCGAGCGTTTCGAGAACGAGAAGAGATACTGGGTCGAATACTTCTTTCCGGTCGCGTATCGGCCCTTTAATGCGTCGTGTGTGTCTCGCGGAAATCTCTCTTCTTTCCTCACGGTGGTCTCTACTCGTTAGGCGAGCGAAAAAGCGTTCAAAGTACAAAGCTGGCAATCACCGCAATTTCTCGCATTGTATACCCGTAGATGCGGCTACGTGAGGAAAATCATTGTTTGCGATTCAATACGGTCAGAGGCCGGCAGAGACGGCGAACGTGGACCCGTGCGCGCATTCACGAAGAAAACACCCGAAGAGATTGCGAGCAATAATTTAGAAAATAGAAAACGGCACGCTTTTTAAAAAGGAAAAGGCCGCGGCGAAGCATTGTCGAGAGATACACAATATAAACAGCAGTCAGGACTAGTGACGAATTCAAAAAACGCGCGATGATAAATTTCCATCGGAAATTGCCGTGACGCTCAATTGCGATTCCAACTTGTTTTGCCTTTCTTGCGCGCGACAAATAAAAAAAAAGTATCACACACTTGTGCAAAAAACTAAGGTTTTTTTCTTGGTTCGCGTGCGACGCTGTAACTTTTTACTGAGTTGTCCGAACATTTTAAGATCCGAAATGTGATTACAAGAAATAACGCGTTCTTCGATGTGCTTTTCAAGTACCTAAATCACTCGCGTTTGCGCGCGTACATGCAGAAATAAAACTGTAAACCTGTGTCGGTGCCCGCACAGTTGGTATTCCGCGATTCGCGGAGAAAAAATAAAACCGTCTTCTTGTCTCAATTGAAACAAGAAAGATGATAATGCAACGTCTCTCTTTTCCTCTCTCTCTCTCTCTCTCTCTCTCTCTCGACGATTCATTGCTGTTGGCAACGACTTCTTAGACGGCGTGGGCGTAAAATGGAACAATTTCCATCGGGCAAGGACGTTGCACCCGATGACGTGGGTTGCAGCGCCGCACTGCGCGGCACAATGAGGCGATGGGGTCAGAGGGAAGGTCGGTCTATCAGTTTGCCACAGCGGGTGGATATTAACCCGGCGCGGTCACGATAGTGCATAATGCACCGTAGTCATAATGAGACTCGCATTACGCAGTTTTTCGCGGATATCTCAAGCGCCTGAGAGCGAAAAAAATTATTTATTCGCACCAGAACGTCACTTACGCGTAATCCATCCGTTACTCTACAAATGTAAAATTACTCTCTCTTGACCGTAAAAAACTAATTTTACTCTATTAAATTTTATATAAATACAATAATATTTTATATATAAATACAATTTTACATAAATACAATAATAAGTTTCTACGAAATATTTTTACCAATTTTCTGGCGCTTGTTGTAATATAACAAGAGCAGACTCTTCGGCGTTAGAAAGAGCGAAAAATCGAGAATCGATATACCGCTGGAAGTTTAATCGCCAGTGGAACGGGTCTCCGGCCTCTTTTCGGAAGCAACGTACTATCCACGACTTCGGCATTAGCGGAAAACATCAATGTCGACAATTTCCTCCTCGTTAGCCGCAGGGTCACAAGAAATCTTAATCGAACATCAAAAGAGGAACACGGAAAAAAAAACGAAAAAAAGAGAAAGAAAGACAGGGGGAAGAAAATGTCTGTGTGTGGCGTGAGAGAGATAGGAGAGGCGAAGGTGGCTAACGGCGTGCGATTCCTGTTCCCGTATTATCTATGCAGACGCATTTAAGCGGCCCATTCCCACCGGATCACATTGAGTTTCCCCACACGGCCGATTGGAAATGCAACATCGCGGCGAGATAATGCAAATCGAAATTCAAGAATCGGAATACTATCGCGAGTCGATCGGTGTTACGGTCTAAAAGAAATTTCGAGATTTTCTTTTGTCGCGATCTTTACGCCTCAAAAAATTACAGGATCTGAAAGCGGGAAAGACAGAGTTGAGAGGAGATCTTCTTAGAGATAGAAATCCGCTTCTTCACCGCGATTGGCTACCGAAACAGTCGTATTGCGACTTTTTCATATGGCCGCGGGAGCAGCGAAGGATAATGCAAAAGCAATTTCTTTGAAAGGAAATATCCGCGGAGCGGAGCTTTGATCGAGTGGCATCACGTAGCGTGCCGCGCGCGCTTTCTCTCTCTCTCTCTCTCTATTTCTCTCTATCCCCGCGCTCCCTGTGTAAATCGAGGATCGAATCGAGAATCGTAGCCCGCGTTTCGGGATTTATGTGCGTCATATCAGGGATTTATGTGAACACAGGAAAAATCGAAGGCCCGTTCAAATTTGAATTACGGATTCGTATCAACGAGGGACCTTTGTTTGAACGATAATTGTCACTTCGCGAAGAAAGAATAAAATAACACGATACAAAAATATACGTTGATAATACTCACGTGTGGTTAAACGGAACTCGCAAATTTTCGAACGTAACAATATAGTTTGTTAATTTTAGTAACATTAATTCTTAGCAACATGTTTAAAAAATAAATAGAAACATAATAACATTAACATATTTATGTGTAGAATTTCTTAGAGTTATGTGACAAAATACAACTGAAAGTTCTTGCCGTAGTTGAGAAATTTACTTTACTGATAAAATAAAAATACTGCACGCATAACATAAAACAAAAATAACAGTTTTTGAAATAAATTTGGCTTATATATATATATATATATGAAATACGTCTAATTATTTTGTAGAATAAAGTATATGAAAACAAAATCTCCATAAAAGCAAAATGCAAGACTAGCACAGAACAAACTAAAGCGGGAATGAAAGTTTAAGAGACAGATATGGAGAATATCGAATATATATAACTACACCTTCACTTAAGCGAAACGAAAAAAAACAAGAAAATAATCTTATTTTTACAAGAATTTGCTGCTCCCGAATGCGCGCGATTCGCGTATTTTCCGTAGATCCGCCGTTCGATGATGACTACACATGAGAATTCACGGTTGGTCTATTTCTCGGAGGAGGATATATATCGCGAAATGCCTCTCGCTCGCCATCATGAGAGAGGCCCGGAATCTCAGTGGAAATCCAAAACCTGATCTCGATTTTGCGCGACGCGATGTTGCGTCTCGAACGTGGATTTTTGGAGACTCCGCGCGTCGGATGCTGAGCGTTCTTTCGCGAACAACTCGGATAGAATATCACTCGGCGCCCCCTCATAAATGGAAATTGTTTCGCAACTATGGCAAGAACGTTCAATTGTATTTTGTCATATAATTCTGCGAAATTCTATAAACAAATAAATACGTAACCGTGATTTATTTTGTTTTTCAAAAATTAATTCGCACAAATTATTGAAAGTTTTCTTCGATGTTACAAAACTGCAAATAGAGAAAGAGATGATCTTTTTTCCTCAACTAAAAATACGTGAAAGAGAATCCGTGTAACGTTACAAGGCTATTTACTCAAAATGTTGCCGCAGTATATCATATTCTTCGCGCGCGAGAAAATATATTTTAATACTTTTTTTTGCTCTCGAGCTTTTATATTGTAATACCGTCAGTCTCTTCCGACACACTATGCGATGTGTGCAAATACTACGCTGCGCCGATCCAACGAGACAAAGAAATAAAACATTCCGTTGTCACACTGGTCCGACGAACGAACGTCAATCTCAATAATCTCGTAAATCAGCAATTTTTAAATATTTTTAAATTAAGCTTTCTCTTGTGTTTCGCTAAAAAAAATTGCACCGAACTTGTTTTTATCGTTTATATCACGTAAAATAAATTGAACAGATGTAGCAAGCGTTTGTTTTTTTTTTTTTTTGTTTTTTTTTAATAATAAAGTCACGAAGAGAATTCCGAGAGAGAATCGTAACACACTCTCTCGCGAATTTTGTCAGTCTCGTAATTTGGAAAAGCGTGTACAAAATTGAGAATTTCTGGTTTACGCGCGTGATAAACGCGCACACACGTGTAGATTAAATTATAATCCCCGAGGATTTTCACGTTCGTCTCTTATCGATAAAATCGTGGATGGAGCCTCATATCATATGTATAATCGCGCTCATTATATACCGATAATAAAACCAACATAATCGTCGACATATTTCTACGATATCGCGAACGGATAATTTCTGCGATATATCGCGAACGGATATAATGACACCACAACCGTATGGCGTTAATGCAACAATGTTCAGCTGATTTAATCTCTCGGATATTTTGTTTTTCACATACGTTCACGTATATACGTAGCAATATTTTGGTAAAAGCTTCCACATAATTATGCATCAGCTTTTTTATTGATACACGCACGTACACGCAAATACACGTACAATACAAATCGTACATGCATTTTGTACATAAAGATTGTTTTTAATCAGCTATATATTTTCGAAGTGTTGTAAAATACGAATAAATAAAACTTTTGTTTCGCATCGCGAAGTAAAACCTATTGAAAAATTACGTTACATTCAATGTCTATTTTAAATTGACAAAATTCCGCAGATCGACCATATTGAATTACGGAGAAATACATTTATATCGCATGAGAACTGCTGACGATACGTCCGGCGTGAAACCGCTGTGTGTTACGAATTTGGTATCTGCGCGGAGCATCAGCGTGTGGTCATGTTTTAAGTGCCTCGAGCGAGGTCGTTTCGATGAGATGATTTTCGAGTAAGAGCTGCTACGAGAGAGGATTACGACGTTACCGAGGTCTAGTCGAGAACTGCGTGAGGATTACACGTCGTCTACGCGAATATAAGAGGTGTTTGTAACTCGGGTGTAACTCTCCATCTCCAGAGAAAGAGAGAGAGAGAGAGAGAGAGAGACTCCAATCTTTTCGAGACCGCGCGCGAAGTCGCTTCTCAGGCCATAAATCGCGTCCCCGCAATAAACGGCGCATCGAAATAAATCCTGCGCTAAACTCGCTTTTCCGCCGCGACAGATACGTCATTTCGCTACGCTGCGATTTTTATTTCCACCACGAAAGCACGCAGCTTCCTCTCTCTTAATAAATATTTCCCTTTTCTCAAAACCCCGATTGCGGAATTGCAAAGAACCACGGACGACTTGCTAAAAAATTCATCGGTGCACGAAGTCGTTCGAACCAAAGCAACGGCATGATTTAAAGGGCCGTCGCGTCGATAGCCAGGTCGGATTCACAAGGGTTGCAGCAGCGCGGTCGTGAAAGCAAACACTCCGATCGTCACTACTGCCGATGCATACTGATGTCCGACCGGTGCGCGAGAAACGCTACTTTCCGCAGTGGAAACAATCGGTCTGAGTCCGTCACTAAATCTCCATTGTCGGATCTGCCATTTCATTGATTTATCATTCAAATAGCACAGCGGCGCGCGCGCAACAACGAAGTGTGATTGTTTCAGCGGTGAGCATTTTATTGACATTATTATTTTTCGATCCAATTCTCATTGGTAATTTACGCAACTTTCGCAGCTTGTTTTAAATCACCGTGCGATTTGCCACGTTTGTGGAGTTAAAGTAAACGCATTTTAATGCGCGACACCGTTTTGCAAATTTCCCACATACATTCGCCATCCCCTCCTCGAATATTGCGCGCGTAGTGTGCTCGCGCGACCGAATAAAGCATTATGCATTACTGCGGCATTATGTATTACTGCACAACCAGGCGAGGTTCGGTTATATTCCGGGCATTGAAGCAACTGCGGCTTGCGGTGGGACTTGAATACAGATTCGCGTTAAATGATTTAACATCGCGCGGAAAACGAAAACACAACACACATCGACTGCTAAATAATCGAGATATAGAAAATATCAAAATATACACACACGTTTGAATGAAACGTACAATGTTTGCGTCAAAACGCATTTTTTATTCAGTTTGTCGCGCGCACATCGCGCTGTATATTATCCCGTCGTCATTTAGAAAAATAAGTGAGCGCATGCAACATTTCGCGCGTTGACGAATCCGATCGGGTATTGAGAAAACCCGACGGATGTGAATTTACACGAAAGTGTCGTCGCAGACGCTGTAATCGAATAATTCAGGACTGCGGCTCCCGCCACGGCAGAAATTGCAATTTAACCCAATCCGCGGGAGTCTAAGTGGTAATTTCAAATCCAAATGCGCCGTCTATTTCGTCCGTCGTCGTCGTCGTCGTCGAAATCTCGCCGCGAGGCCGACACAGAATATGTGTCTGGAACGCGATAGTTTTTCAATCTCCGCCAATTTCCGTTGATTGAAAACGTCGGGAGTTTTTTTTTGGTTTTTGTCAAACGTCAACGCGATTCTTATTTTTGTACATAACTTTTTCGTCGTTTAGAACAAATACAAAAATATGTATACGTAACGCAGAGAGTTCTGTTTTTCTTTTATAGCAGCGGTATACTATACTACGCGCGTATATGATAAAATAAAAACTAAACAGCGCGCGCGTATATCCAGCGGGTTGAGCCGCCGCCGCTACTTCCTCGTACTAGCCCTGCAATCTTGTGAGATGGAAATGCAAATGGAAGCCACCAAGGCCAGCGTTCTTTTTAATCAAAAAGAGCCGCCGACGTTTCCGCATCGCTTCAACCCACATCACACGGGTAAAGTAATCCTTTATCCGCAAGAGAGAGAGAGAGAGAGAGAAAGAGAAAGAGCGAGTCTCGATCTCTCGAAAAGTCGATTTCTTCCTTTCTCTCATGTTTTGCTTGCGCGCGGATTGTGCAAGCAACGCTTCTCGGGAAAAGGCTGTAAAGCCGATTTAATACTCGTTATGAAATGAGAAAAATCTCGTCACGCTGAATATCACGCGTTCACATGCAAACGTTTACGTTAAGCTCTGTCTTGTGACGTTTTTTTCCAACTAATACAACACAGGCGCGCGCTACGCGTACGCTATCGTTGTGTTTTTATTTTAACGTCTAGTATCAGTGAACACAACCTGTCACCGCGATGACAGCTAGTATATACGTTTTACAAACCATGTAATACACATTAGAAAGATGTAAGAAATAACGCATGAAAATCAAAATAAAAAAATAGTGAAAAAACACCACGTGACTAATAAAGTCACGTGCTGTTTTTCCTCTCCTCACTGTCACGTGACTTTATTTTAGTTACGTTTTTAAAGACACGCGCAACGAAGTCGCGCTCGAACGGCAGTACCGTGCCTCTTGATTTGTACGATATGAATCGAGAAAAACATCCGAGAAACGTCTAGTCAGCGTCGAGATAAAAACGGCAACAATCAAGATCGATAGAATCGATTGTGATTATTTACACACGCGTTTTCTTGTAGGAAACTTTTATCGCAAGAAAATGTGACAGCGTTGCGCGTTCAGCCTTGGTAATTATATAGCGTGTTGCAGACGCTTAAAACATATTACTTTCGAGCATAATTCCGAGTCCGCAGCGGTAAGATTTATGCGACACAATATATCTGTATGTTCTAGAATGTGTGTATGTGTAAGTGTGTATGAGAGAAAGAGAGAGAGAGAGAGAAGAGAAGGAGGAGAGAAAGATAAGGTCGTACGCGTGTTATATCACGTAGCGAGCTAAGGAAACCGTTGCTCAAAGGATTTCAGAAATTTAATTAATTTCTGTGAATAGGCCACGTCGTCTGACAATTCAACTAAATCACTTTTATCGAGAAGTTGACGAAGCTGTCAAGAAGTTGACGATACTAATATAGAACGCAAAATCATTTCTGCGACATTTATTATTTAAGTTACAGTTATATTGTCTTGTTGTTTAAGTGTGCCACAGAACAAGTTTCTCCCGTCTTCAACGCGAACAATTCGACACTCGCACAACTACGCTCGATCCATCGCTTCCAGATTAATTGATCAGGCGCGCGTTAACATCGGGACAGACGCGGCGAGGGACTGCTGAGGCTGTACACTATGTAAACATAGAGCGCAAAAACCGCAACAAACGTAGTCAGTGTAAATACGGCTGTTTGATATCCTGCGAACGAAGAGAAAATGCTTGGGTTAAAAGAAAAGCTACGGGGGGCTCTCTCTGGCATTTGTCGAATCGAGAGAATTGGAACGGATCGAAGTGATCAAAAACTCTAAATCTCTGATTAAAAAAACAATGCGGAGTAATTAATTGATATTTTTTAAATTCTTACATGCGATAAAAAGAATTGAATCATAAAAACATTTTACGCGAAAATAGACGCAGACACGGTCTATCTCCGGTGAGTCAATAACGTTCGAGAAAATTACACAATATCATATCAGATTACGACAAAACGTCCCGAAAATAGACAAATCTCACTTTCGTTTTTCTCATCGTCAAACTCGGATCCCTCATCGATGTCTGGCTCCGCTGAGCCGTTCACTCGCGCTTCTTCAGTCGTCGCTGTATGTAACGAGGAGTTTTCCGCACCATCTGGCATTTCTGATTTTATCGTCTCGGAATCGACATTCTGATACTCGACCGGCTCTGCAGAAACATAACGGAACGTTTTCAAACGAGTCGCTTCCTTCTTCACATCGTCCAATTCTAATGTCAACGTAAATCCACCATCAAAAGAGATCGTTCTGTTGATTGTCAGCAATATATATGTATATACAGGGTGTCCCAGAATAGCCGTACAATCTCTCGTAGGCAGATAGAAGGAATAAAACTGAGTCGAAAAGTCCTGAACCATTTTTTTCTATTATTTATAATAAAGGAGTAATTATTGAGTAAATCAGGCCA
>NW_018020734.1:113373-121974 GCF_002006095.1 Pseudomyrmex gracilis
GCCCGCTTTACTCAATAATTACTCCTTTATTATAAATAATAGAAAAAAATGGTTCAGGACTTTTCGACTCAGTTTTATTCCTTCTATCTGCCTACGAGAGATTGTACGGCTATTCTGGGACACCCTGTATATATATTTCTATCAGAATAAATATTCGAGATTCGAGATAAAGTGCGAGTGCGTATGCGTACGCGTTTTATTGAATCGCGTATATATAGGTGCGCGCGCTGGTTTCCCTTATAAATTTTCATAATATTGAAAATTGTAAGAATCGTAAGAATCCAGAGAATTTATATAAATGCTCTGAATCATACATATATACGTATACAGATCCAAAACGTTTCGCATCAAATTAAAGGAAGATAATGCGCGTCTAATGGGCGCCCTAACGCAATCTTGCGCTTCCCCAAACTATCCCGCACTCTCGAAACTGCGGTCGATTACACGAACGGCCAAAGTCCGAAGTCATCTGGTAGATAATCGAGGGATAGACCGCGATTGATCCGCGGTAAATACAGGGAAATTTCGGTTTCGTATCTTGCCTTGGTCGGTTTACCTTGATGGTCCGTCATGCCGGCGATCAATTAGGCCAGGGGGACCATTAGGCAGTTTTTCCGTATAGACGAAGCCAGCTGCTTGATAGACTAGATGCCGCGACGGTCGGTCGAAACAGCCACGTCGTCGACTTAGTTTCGAAATTCCTGATATCTCATTGAGATATAACAGCGCGAAGGACAGCGCGCAAAGTTTGTTCGGAACAACTTCACCGTGCGTCTCTCACTTTTCCGTTTCTTTCTTCTCACTCTGTTCTTTTCCCGGAGGCGGGGGAACGACCCAGAATCCCCAATTGGAACGCCCTTAATTACTCGAGTAGTTGGCAAATTTACCCTCGCGACTTGCCTCTATCCCCCTTAATTCGTCGTTAAGCGCGAGGAGTGGGTATTTCTTTCGTATCTGCTTGTTTTTGCGAAGGCTCTGGAATCGGCTTGGCGTGCATTGAATCGACTTCGGTCGACAACGTAATTAGGACTACCGAGGGAAGTAAACCCGACACTGAGCCCCGAAGACTGATGCAAAATAGAAAAAAAAAAAAAGGTAGTGAGTGAGCTGCGAAGAAAGAAACTGAACAACTAATCGAAACTTACGGGGAAATTACAATGTGAGACCTGAATTGTTATTGTCTTTTCTTTCCAACGCAATTCGTGACCCACTTTTTGTTGTGCAAGAATGTCAAAATATTTCCAAAATATCGCGATGCAACAGAAACGATCCGGAAAAAAAAAACAACAAAAATTTAACAAAAAGATGATGACTCTTCGTTGTGAACAGGAAAAATCACGACGTAAGAGAAACTTACTTGGTCGCCCGGAGTTACCAAAGCGGAGAATATTAAATTAACGTTAAACATTAAATTCTCGCTTATGCTCTTCGTTCAAGAAAGAGATTCGGACTTGTCTTGGCTCTCCCGCGCGATTCCGAGATTTCACAGAGCGCGCGCTGATTCTCAGTCCTCGTTTCCTTGACTGTCAACCGACAATTCTGAAACATCAGCTCGTTGAGCTCGAACAAGTGTCTCGGGAACCGTCGTTGCTACTTGCGGGATTTCAGCGTTCTCCTTCTGCGCAGCCGCGACCGTTTCCTCGAGACCGTCGACGGCCGTCGCAGCTCGCTCGCCCGGATGTTTATTTCCGGATGCGTGACGCGCTACGTCGTCGGGATTTCCGGACAAATCCGGGGTCACGACGACGTCTGATAAAATTGTCGCTTCTCCACTCGTGGTGTCGGTTCCCTCGTCTTGCTTTTGCGGATTTTCTAGCCGCGGGAGTAAGATAACGGTAATAAATTTCGCTTCGCCTCGGAGTCGCGTAAACCAATACTTTTGAGTCGATAAGTATCGATTTTGACGCGAGATGTTACGGCGATACTATTACATATTTCACGGATATAAAATCGCAATGAGAGAGAAAAACCTGCGATATGTTGAGCGGCAAGCCGTTTCAGAAACGCATCTTTTCGGCAGTTGCAAGTTTTCGTGCAACCGATAATAGACATCGTTTACTCGCGGCAATTATCCTCTTGAGGTGGCGATTTCTTTGAAACAATTTTCCGTCAATCGAAACGTGCACACATTTGTGTTCTTTTTTTATCAATAATAACATCAAAAAAAGTTTTGAACCTGTCTACGTCCGCAACACGTTTCTCTTGTAGTCCTTGCCGATTCGTTGACGCTTCTGCAGTTCTTACGACGAGTGCATCCTTTCGGGAGCTTTTTGATTGTCTTGATGTAAAATAAAAGCGAAACGTTGCTCAAAACAAATGAGTGAAATATGTTGCACCGCCCCGGTGCAAACAAAGTAGGCACAGTTAAGCCGTGTATATGCGCAAGATTTATCTGCGCTCACGAAAACGAGGAACAACAGAACTCTTAATCCGCACTAATATTAAAGCCGATTAGTCAAATAAAGCTGAAGAATTAAAGAGTGTGTGTTGTGCTACATGTTTACCTAATGCATAAAATCTCCGCGAAACCGTACGATATATTCAGTTTTTGATGTTGAACAAATTACAAAATTGTATAAACAAATAACTCACGACAAACGGAAACGACTCAAAGAGGAATTATTTGCGAAATTGCAAAAGCCGGGAATTAAATGAAAGAATCGTAACAAATGCTATTGTAGATTTCGAGAGACTTGGATTTAACGCGAGCAAAATTAGTCGCGCGAAATTTTTTTTCTCGTGTTCGTGAAAACGTAAGAGAGAAAGAGAAAGAGAGGAACATCACGGGAAGAGATTTCGGTCGTTACGCACGATTAATGTCGGATCTTCAGTCAAGTCGGAATTGCAGCAGTGGGGATCGCAAGCAAAACTCTCGAGTACGCCCTTAGCGTGTACTACGGACGAAACGAGTTCCGGCGCAGGTGAGGGTCCTCCGGTCGTTTCACGGATCGCCTCTTTCCGTTCCGTCATCCCGAATACGCGATTTTTATCCTAAAAGCGTTTCCGGTGCCTTCAATCTCGACGACCTCTCTTGCGGGAAGATCGACTAGTTTTGAGTGAACCGCGCGCATTTTACGTCCTCGCCCGAGCGCTACAAAATGCGTTCGAAAGAAAAATCTCATTACGTAGGTTACGTCACACATTTCAATTATGGTTGTTGTATATATTCGTTCATTTTTGTGTGAGAAAGAAATGATACTTACAGAGTTAAATTAATCGCAATTATTGTTTAGTTAAATTTACACATAATTAATAAATCGATAATCTTCTGAAGGGCGAGAGAAAAGAAAAAGATAAATTTAGATAACCAAAACACGCTTTTTATTAAATTATTCAACCAAAAGATTTTCTCATGATCGCGAAAACGCGATTCATTTAACTGGTTTTTCCTTTGTTTAGTAACTTGTGTTTTTTTTCCTTCAAATCCCGGCAATATTCAGACTGCAGGTATAAAGGTTTGTTTTATTTCCCTGACCGCACTAGTTCAGAGAGTTTATCTTTTTCCCTCTAATATATAAATAAAACAAGATAGACTGTGAACTAGTGCAGCTAGTGCAAGGAAATAAAACAAACCTGTTGTGACGTATACATCTCTACATGTACATCCCTTCACGAACAGATCTCACAATTGACTTACGACTCACGGACAGATTGAGTCTGTGACTTCAAAATCGAATATCTCTGCGAAAAATCAATATTTTTTCAATTGTTTTTCTTTGAATCGAAAGTTTAAACGAATCTGCGTCAATAAAAAAAACAAAAACCAACCAATTGGAAAAAATCTCTAGTAGTCTCAAAGATATAAGCGATAAAAAAAACCTAATTTTTACTAAAAACGCCGATGCGCAAGTTTTGAGCAGATCTGGGAAACACATGTCTGTCCGAGAAGAAATATATACGTGATTGTGGTAGCACGTGTATCCGCATTGACACGTTTTTCGCGCGCGTTACGTCGTCTACATATTTCTCGGGCGTTTCGAGAATTATCAATCCAATATGAATGCCGCATTCAATTTAAACGTAAACTAGGAATTATACCGCGCATTTGGCGCTAATTACGCATAGGAAGCGTACGTTTATCCACATATTAATCTGTGATTCGAAAGCACAACATCGCTGCAATTTGTATAATGAATGAACTGCGAACAAGTTTCTATTTCAGTTGTTCGCGTGTGTAACAGAAAGTGGGCTTGCCATTCCCGTTTCCATTTGTTAATTAATGTAATTTGATTTGCGTTTCGCGGAAACGTTCAAAGTTAACGATTCGCAGCTTTGTGCAGCTAGGACGTAATCAATCGAGACACGTCGGAATGCTCTCCGTCGGAATGATCGAATGATCGAAACTGCCATCGACCGAATGTAAAATACGCGCGCGACCCATTACGCGACCGCAATCAATTAATCGTTAATCAATTAACTATTACTATTTCGGTCACTGAAACGGAATAATTCGCGCGATAACCGTCACGGCTTTGCGCGCCTACAACGTTTCGATCGACCGTTCGCTTCGTAAATTTCACGTTAAATGTAACGTAACAATCGCTACGCGCGCCGGTTGTATCGGACTTTCGTGGAGAAAATATTTTTATCGCCGTTACACACGACCAGATTAGAGGTTGCAATTCCGGTGCAAAAGACAAACGCAATGACTTAAACGTCAATGAAACAAGATATAATGTTATTACAAATGTTTCGACAATTGGACGGAAAACGTTTGCGCAAAAGTTTCGTAATTTAATTTTACTTCCATCGCATTAACCGCAATAATACTGATTATGATTAAACATTCGCTTAAAAGCCGTCGTGGATCATCTTTCCGTACTTACAATGTGTTTCAGCCAATTAAGTTCAACGAAATATTGACAATTATACGGTTCATTACAATTAGCAAATTACGGTCTAGAGAAATCATACCTTGTTTTAGGAATAAATGGTAGCGAATCTCGAACTCGGGAGGAAGAGACGTGGAATATTACGCGCTGCCGTTGGTGAAATTGCGCGCCGTACAATAACCCAGCTTTTATTTTAATTAAACTGAGTATATAATTGCGTTCTGTTTTTCATTTATATATACATATATATTTTCTGGAAATGACTTTACAATAGAAATTACGCTGCTCTGCTTTATCAAACGCACCCCCGCCGTCCTCTTATTTTCTTTTCTGCCCCACACAACTTCGTTCCCTTTGTATCAAAGAAGAGCTTAATATGTGTCCATCCATTAAGCAGGAAGCTTTGTGAATATTCCACGCGCGGACTCGTTAATAAATTTTAATATATAAAAAAGTGATTGTTCGGATTAATTTCGACGTGCACGCATGTGTGTGACTATTTGCGACAGAATTCACGTAAACATAAACTGAAGACATCTCCGCTATAAATGTGTTTTAAATAAAAAGACAAAAAAACCAATTTGTTCTAAATTTTTTTTAGCGCTACAAAAATGCTCGTTTGCGCGCCGATTTAGTCTGTTGCGCGTACGATATAACTTGACCCGTTCGTATGAGTTTTTTGCGTAACGGAAAGAACAATATCGGTCGCGTCAATCGGAATTTCAGCGCTAACGGATGGACGCTCGCGATCTGACGGGAAATGTCGCCGCGTTTATAATCGCCATCTCTTCCCCCCTCTTCACCGTTCGCGCGCTGAAAACGAAAACGCCGACGCTAAAAATCCGATACAATTAACGAGCGCGCGCGACGAGTTTTAACATCGTTTTCCGACCAGTCGCGTCACCCCGCGATTAACGTGCCACGTGCAATTTGGCGCGATGCTTTACCCCCTTAAGTGCTCGCACCGCGCCATACGGAACGCGCTCACTCTCGGCGACGACGATTGCGCGATTTTACGAAATTAACGCGCAATTGCCAACGGGATTGCGAACGGAGCCGCGCCGCTCTTCATTTAAAGCGGCGGCACTTGCCGCTCACTGGCGATATTTCAAGTGTCTGTAGCACGGCGCTTTTACGTAACGGAGATCCTTAAACGAGGGGATGCTCGAACGCAGAGAGTGTTTGTCCTAAAACCTCGTTCTTTGCTGATTCTTCGTTTATTAATTTCCAATAAACACGCACATACACACACACAAACACAGCGCTTTCTCAATATTCTCAAATATTTGTAGTACAGCGCAAACTCCCACTTGGAATACCACCTATTTGGACGTCAAGTGTTTGTCGTATTACGCGTGATAAGAACGAGCCGTGTATACTCAATGAACACATACTCAGAAACGAGGCGAAATCGATCGCGTCGTTGCGCGATCGCGCGAGCGTGCGCACGTTGTACCGTTATATATCTACACATCGCGACGGAATTAATGAGGATACAGAGCCGTGGCTCACACACAAAGGAATATTCATAAGCAGAACGCTGTATCGCGGTGGCGCAATAAATGCTGAATTATCGGTCGACACGAGAGAGAGAGAGAGAGATAGCGGAGACGACTCTCTCTCGATCCGCGCGCAAATGCGGTCCGGATGTTTAGAAAGCCCTACCCGCAAATGCGGAGATACGCGATAATATCCCGCGTCTCAGGCTCCATTAACGTAATTCCCCGGATAATTCTCCGTTGTTCCAGTCGACTGTCCTTCCTTGCGACGACGACATCGAGAAACGAATGCATTTGGCGCGCGCGACGTAAACGTCCAGTCGCGCGTCGACCGCGGATATCTTCAGTGTCGAGATCAGCTGAATCATCATGTCTCTTGGTCTTCAGTAATTCACGTGATTTCCGCGCACGTGATCTTCAGAATCGTAATAATATCTCGCGAGTAAATTAAAAAAGAAAAAAAAACAATGCATTTCAAACAACGTTTCTCTGTACACAATGTACATGACGTGTTTTAGATAAAAAGATGTATCACGCTCCGATTATATATGAGAGTACTGTTGAAAATTAACAAGACGAAACTTTTACAAACTTCTTGACTTTTTTCTCCGTTTTACAATTAGATTTGTATTTTTGCACCTCGCGCGCTGCTGTTACATCTTGTACGGAAGTTACGTGCTTAGCAATTGTGACTTTATGCAACAGCTTACTCCGGAGCGAATCCAATAAAACCCGTACGAATAGGCCATCGGTGACCTTAACGATTACGAAGCATCGTCTATACGTGCTCTTAAGTCGATGTAATGACACTGCAACATTGTGCGACGTGTTGCAGTGTCGTGTGGCGGTGTTGGTCGCCATATATTATTCGCCGTTGGCACGCGATTCGTAACCACGCTCGCAAATTGTTTTTTAAACGATACGACGCGTTCAAAATCGACGATCGTCGCTGCTGAAGATGACAGCGGCCCAATTCATCTCGAAACGAAATACGGGACCGGAGATAGATCGCAGAGTTTATAACTTCTGTGTGTTAAACGGCGTGTGCGATCGACGCCGCCGATTCGCAATGAACGCATTTCGACGGGAAATCCGGGAAATCGAACCGAATCTCCGAATCGTCTTCTACATCGTCGACGTCTGGCGTGGTAATTGAATTTTTTTTCTTTTTTTAACGCAACTCGTTTCTCTTAACCCCCGCGGAAAAACTGACGGAACCTGGTTATCAGCGCGAGATGAAAATGTAATTTAGCGCATGAAACTTTTAGCGAGAGCGTAATACTTTCTAAAAGCCGTTTTCCGCTTCTACGAGCAAAAAGACTGCGGCCCGACCGAATCATGGTTAACGGGCACAACGTAATTTAAAACATTCACTTTGCATGCGTCACTCATTCATTTTGGCAAGTCCGCGAAAAAGTGGGGCTCGCCGCGAGACAATCGCAAAAGTGCATTCCGCTGTTTTTTTTTCGACATGTTAAAAAAAACAAAAAAAAGCATTCTCTGTTCCGTATAATTCATTTATGGATTCTTTCTCCGAATACAAGGGAAAAGATTACTCGCGAAGATTAATATATGTATTAAAAAAATTCTCTTTGTGTGTGAAATAAAATATTGAGCTTGCGCCTGAGAGATTGGACACTGAAGAGTAAATTCCTCATTTTCTTTTCACGAAACTCTTGATTTAATCTTTACTCTTCTTTTTTTATACCTTTTACGTTCTTCAAGAATCTGCCGCGCTATGAATGACGGCTTCTTTCGCACGAAAATAAAAAAAAATAAAAAAAAAAAAACGTTACGCGTCCGCAACCTCGGATCTTTGTGCGAGTTCTCTCGAGGATGATGAACGACAACGACGACGATGATGATCTCACAATTTTCCGTTCAATACGTATTAATTACTCTCTCGCGGCAGTACGGACCGACGGCACAATTTACGTGAAGCTTCCGCAACTTCACTTCGGCCTAAAAGGGGTCAGACTGAGTAATCAGTCTGGTCATTAATTACTCTCTTTGCGAAACACGCACTCAATGACGGCGTTAATTACATCTCTTCGTGTCCGCGTTCGCGCAAGACGTTGATTCGATCTAAAGCCAACGATTTATGTGTTCCCGATGTGAGACAAAATATACGACATACGCAATGCGCACCCGGTCGAGTTTACCGAGTCTGTGTAGATTTTTATATATGTATATACAGGGTGTCCCAGAATTGGTTTAACATCTCTCGTAGGCAGGTAGAAGGAATAAAACTGAGTCGAAAAGTTCTATAT